>NW_027596666.1:0-92500 GCF_964194155.1 Cetorhinus maximus
CGTCCCTTAGTGACCCCGATCCGTCCCCCCGATCCATCCCTTAGTGACCCCGATCCGTCCTTTAGTGAACCCGATCCGTCCCTTAGAGATCCCGATCCGTCCCTTAGATACCCCGATCCGTCCCTTAGTGACCCCGATCCGTCCTCCCGATCCGTCCCTTAAGAGACCCCGATCCGCACCTTAGTGACCCCAATCCGTCCCTTAGTGACCCCGATCCGTCCCTTAGTGACCCCGATCTGTCCCCCCGATCCGTCCCTTAGAGACCCCGATCCGTCCCTTAGTGACCCCGATCCGTCCCCCCGATCCGTCCCTTAGTGACCCCGATCCGTCCCATAGTGTCCCTGATCAGTCCCGTAGTGACCCCGATCCGTTCCCCAGATCTGTCCATTAGTGACCCCGATCCGTCCCTTAGTGACTCCGATCCGTCCCTTACTGACCCCGATCCGTCCCCCCGATCCGTCCTTTAGAGAACCCGATCCGTCCCCCCGATCCGTCCCTTAGTGACCCCGATACGTCCCTTAGTGACACCGATCCGTCCCTTAGAGACCCCGATACGTCCCTTAGTGACCCCGATCCATCCCTTAGTGACCCCGATCCGTCCCTTAGTCACCCCGATCCGTCCCCTCGATCCGTCCCTTAGAGACCCCGATCCAACCCCCGATCTGTCCCTTAGAGACCCCGATCCGTCCCTTAGTGACCCCGATCCGTCCCTTAGCGACCCCGATCCGTCCATTAGCGACCCCGATCCGTCCCTTAGTGACCCCGATCCGTCCCTTAGTCACCCCGATCCGTCCCCCCGATCCGTCCCTTAGTGACCCCGATCCGTCACCCCCGATCCTTCCCTTAGTGACCCCGATCCGTCCATCCCCATCCGTCCCTTAGAGACCCCGATCCGTCCCTTAGTGACACCGATCCGCCCCTTAGTGACCCCGATAGGTACCTTAGTGACCCTGATCCGTCCCTTAGTGACCCCGATCCGTCCCTTAGTGACACCGATCCGTCCCTTAGTGACCCCGATCCGTCCCTTAGTGACCCCGATCCTTCCCTTAGTGACCCCGATCCGTCCCCCCCGTTCCATCCCTTAGAGACCCCGATCCGTCCCTTAGTGACCCCGATCCGTCCCTTAGTGACCCCGATCCGTCCCCCTGATCCATCCCTTAGTGACCCCGATCCGTCCCCCCGATCCGTCCCTTAGTGACCCCGATACGTCCCTTAGAAACCCCGATCCGTCACTTAGTGACACCGATCCGTCCCTTAGAGACCCCGATCCGTCCCTTAGAGTCCCCGATCCGTCCCTTAGTGACCCCGATACGTCCCTTAGAGACCCCGATCCGTCCCTTAGTGACCCTGATCCGTCCCTTAGTGACCCCGATCCGGCACTTAGTGACCCCGATCCGTCCCTTAGTGACCCCGATCCGTCCCCCCGATCTGTCCCTTAGTGACACCGATCCGTCCATTAGTAACCCCATTCCGTCCCTTCGTGACCCCGATCCGTTCATTAGATATCCCGATCCGTCCCTTAGAGAACCCGATCCGCCCCATAGTGACCCCGATCCGTCCCTTAGTGACACCCATCCGTCCCTTAGTGACCCCGATCCGTCCCTTAGTGACACCCATCCGTACCCCCGATCCGTCCCTAAGAGACCCCGATCAGTCCCTTAATGACCCCGATCCGTCCCCCCGATCCGTCCCTTAGTGACACCGATCCGTCCCTTAGTGACCCCGATCCGTCCCTTAGTGACCCCGATCCGTCCCATAGTGACCCCGATCCGTCACTTAGAGACCCCGATCCGTTCCTTAGAGAGCCCGATCCGCCCCTTAGTGACCCCGATCAGTCCCTTAGTGACCGCGATCCGTCCCTTACAGACCCCGATCCGCCCCTTAGTGACCCCGATCCGACCCTTAGTGACCCCGATCCGTCCCCCCGATCCGTCCCTTAGTGACCCCGATCCGTCCCACCGTTCCGTACCTTAGAGACACCGATCCGTCCCTTAGTTACCCCGATCCGTCCCTTCGTGACCCCGATGCTTCCCTTAATGAGCCCGATACGGGCCTTAGAGACCCCGATCCGTCCCTTAGTGACCCTGATACGGCCACCCCGATCCGTCACTTAGTGACCCTGATCCGGCCCCCCGATCCGTCCCTTAGTGACCCCGATCCGTCCCTTAGTGACCCCGATCCGTCCCCCCGATCCGTCCCTTAGTGACCCCGATCCGTCCCTTAGTGAACCCGATCTGTCCCTTAGAGACCCCGATCCGTCCCTTAGAGACACCGATCCGTCCCTTAGTGACCCCGATCTGTCACTTAGCGACCCCAATCCGTCCCTTAGAGACTCCGATCCGTCCCTTAGTGACCCCGATCGTCCCTTAGTGACCCCGATCCATCCCTTAGAGACCCCGATCTGTCCCTTAGTGACCCCGATCCATCCCTTAGTGACCCCGATCGTCCCTTAGTGACCCCGATCCGTCCCTTAGTGACCCCGAACCGTCCCTTAGAGACCCCGATCCGTCCCTTAGAGACCCTGATCTGTCCCTTAGTGACCCCGATCATCCCGTAGAGACCCCGATCCGTCCCTTAGTGACCCCGATCCGTCCCCCCCGATCCGTCCCTTAGTGACCCGATCCGTCCCTTAGTGACCCCGATCCGTCCCCCCCGATCCATCCCTTAGTGACCCTCATCCGTCCCTTAAAGACCCCGATCCGTCCCTTAGTGACCCCGATACGTCCCTTAGTGACACCGATCCGTCCCTTAGTGACCCCGATCCGTCCCCCCCGATCCGTCCCTTAGTGACCATGATCCGTCCCTTAGTGAACCCGATCCGTCCCTTAGAGACCCCGATCCATCCCTTAGTGACCCCGATCCGTCCACCCCGATCAGTCCCTGAGTGACCCTGATCCGTCCCTTAGTGACCCCGATCCGTCCCTTAGTGACCCCGATCCGTCCTCCCGATCCGTCCCTTAAGAGACCCCGATCCGCACCTTAGTGACCCCAAACCGTCCCTTAGTGACACCGATCCGTCCCTTAGTGACCCCGATCCGTCCCCCCGATCCGTCCCTTAGTGACCATGATCCGTCCCTTAGTGAACCCGATCCGTCCCTTAGAGACCCCGATCCATCCCTTAGTGACCCCGATCCGTCCACCCCGATCCGTCCGTGAGTGACCCTGATCCGTCCCTTAGTGACCCCGATCCGTCCCTTAGTGACCCCGATCCGTCCTCCCGATCCGTCCCTTAAGAGACCCCGATCCGCACCTTAGTGACCCCAATCCGTCCCTTAGTGACCCCGATCCGTCCCTTAGTGACCCCGATCCGTCCCCCCGATCCGTCCCTTAGAGACCCCGATCCGTCCCTTAGTGAACCCGATCCGTCCCCCCGATCCATCCCTTAGTGACCGCGATCCGTCCCATCGTGACCCTGATCCGTCCCTTAGTGACCCCGATCCGTTCCCCAGATCTGTCCCTTAGTGACCCTGATCTGTCCCTTAGTGACTCCGATCCGTCCCTTACTGAAACCGATCCGTCCCCCCGATCCGTCCCTTAGAGACCCCGATCCGTCCCCCCGATCCGTCCCTTAGTGACCCCGATACGTCCCTTAGTGACACCGATCCATCCCTTAGTGACACCGATCCGTCCCTTAGAGACCCCGATACGTCCCTTAGTGACATCGATCCATCCCTTAGTGACCCCGATCCGTCCCTTAGAGACCCCGATCCAACCCCCGATCCATCCCTTAGTGACCCCGATCCGTCCCTTAGAGACCCCGATCCGTCCCTTAGTGACCCCGATCCGTCCCTTAGCGACCCCGATCCGTCCATTAGCGACCCCGATCCGTCCCTTAGTGACCCCGATCCGTCCCTTAGTCACCCCGATCCGTCCCCCCGATCCGTCCCTTAGTGACACCGATCCGTCACCCCCGATCCTTCCCTTAGTGACCCCGATCCGTCCATCCCCATCCGTCCCTTAGAGACCCCGATCCGTCCCTTAGTGACACCGATCCACCCCTTAGTGACCCCGATAGGTACCTTAGTGACCCCGATCCGTCCCTTAGTGACCCCGATCCGTCCCTTAGTGACCCCGATCCGTCCCTTATTGACCCCGATCCGTCCCCCCCGATCCGTCCCTTAGTGACCCTGATCCGTCCCTAAGTGACCCCGATCCGTCCCTAAGTGACCACGATACGTCCCCCCCGATCCGTCCCTTAGTGACCCCGATCCGTCCCTTAGTGACTTCAATCCGTCCCTTAGTGACCCCGATCCGTCGCTTAGAGACCCCGATCCGTCCCTTAGAGACCCCAATCCGTCCCTTAGTGACCCTGATCCGTCCCCCCGATCCGTCCCTTAGTGACCCCGATCCGTCCCTTAGTGACCCCGATCCGTCCCCCCGATCCGTCAATTAGTGACCCCGATCCGTCCTTTAGTGAACCCGATCCGTCCCTTAGAGACCCCGATCCGTCCCTTAGAGACCCCGATCCGTCCCTTAGTGACCCCGATCCGTCCTCCCGATCCGTCCCTTAAGAGACCCCGATCCGCACCTTAGTGACCCCAATCCGTCCCTTAGTGACCCCGATCCGTCCCTTAGTGACCCCGATCCGTCCCCCCGATCCGTCCCTTAGAGACCCCGATCCGTCCCTTAGTGACCCCGATCCGTCCCCCCGATCCATCCCTTAGTGACCCCGATCCGTCCCTTAGTCACCCCGATCCGTCCCCCCGATCCGTCCCTTAGTGACCCCGATCCGTCACCCCCGATCCTTCCCTTAGTGACCCCGATCCGTCCATCCCCATCCGTCCCTTAGAGATCCCGATCCGTCCCTTAGTGACACCGATCCGCCCCTTAGTGACCCCGATAGGTACCTTAGTGACCCTGATCCGTCCCTTAGTGACCCCGATCCGTCCCTTAGTGACCCCGATTCGTCCCTTAGTGACCCCGATCCGTCCCTTAGTGACCCCGATCCGTCCTTTAGTGACCCCGATCCGTCCCCCCCGATCCGTCCCTTAGTGACCCTGATCCGTCCCTTAGAGACCCCGATCCGTCCCTTAGAGACCCCGATCCGTCCATTAGTGACCCCGATCCGTACCTTAGAGACCCCGATCCGTCCCTTAGTGACCCCGATCCGTCCCTTAGAGACCCCGATCCGTCCCTTAGAGACCCCGATCCGTCCCTTAGTGACCCCGATCCGTACCTTAGAGACCCCGATCCATCCATTAGTGACCCCGATCCGTCCCTTAGTGACCCCGATCTGTCCCTTAGAGACCCCGATCCATCCCTTAGAGACCCCGATCCGTCTCCCCGATCCATCCCTTAATGACCCCGATCCGTCCCTGAGTGACCCCGATCAGTCCCTTAGTGACCCCGATCCGTCCCCCCGATCCGTCCCTTAGTGACCCCGATCCGTCCCTTAGTGACCCCGATCCGGCCCTTAGAGACCCCGATCTGTCCCTTAGAGACCCCGATCTGTCCCTTAGTGACCCCGATTCGTCCCCCCGATCCGTCCCTTAGTGACCCCGATCCGTCCCTTAGAGACCCCGATCCGTCCCTTAGAGACCCCAATCGTCCCTTAGTGACCCCGATCCGTCCCTTAGAGATCCTGATCCATCCCTTAGAGACCCCGATCCGTCCCTTAGTGACCCCGATCGACCCTTAGTGACCCCGATCCGTCCCTTAGAGACCCCGATCCGTCCTTTAGTGACCCCGATCCGTCCCTTAGTGACCCCGATCGTCCCTTAGTGACCCCGATCCGTCCCTTAGTTACCCCGATCCGTCCCTTAGAGTCCCCGATCCGTCCCTTAGAGACTCCGATCCGTCCCTTAGTGTTCCGAATCGTCCCTTCGAGACCCCGATCCGTCCCTTAGTGACCCCGATCCGTCCCTTAGAGACCTCAAACCGTCCCTTAGGGACCCCGATCCGTCCCCCCCGATCCGTCCCTTAGTGACCCCGATCCGTCCACCCCGATCCGTCCCTTAGAGACCCCAATCGTCCCTTAGTGACCCCGATCCGTCCCTTTGTGACCCCGATACGTCCCCCCCGATCCGTCCCTTAGTGACCCCGATCCGTCCCCCCGGTCGGTGCCTTAGTGACCCCGATCCATTTCTTAGTGACCCCGATCCGTCCCCCCGATCCGTCCCTTAGAGACCCCGATCCGTCCCTTAGTGACCCAGATCCGTCCCTCCGATCCGTCCCTTAGTGACCCCGATCCGTCCCTTAGTGACCCCGATCCATCCCTTAGTGTCCCCCATCCGTCCACCCGATCCGTCCCATAGAGACCCCGATCCGTCCCTTAGTGTCCCCGATCCGTCCCCCCGATCCATCCCTTAGAGACCCCGATCCGTCCCTTAGTGACCCCGATCCGTCCCTTAGTGACCCCGATCCATCCCCCTGATCCATCCCTTAGTGACCCTGATCCATCCCCCCGTACCGTCCCTTAGTGACCCCGATACGTCCCTTAGAAACCCCGATCCGTCACTTAGTGACACCGATCCGTCCCTTAGAGACCCCGATCCGTCCCTTAGAGTCCCCGATCCGTCCCTTAGTGACCCCGATCCGTCCCTTAGTGACCCTGATCCGTCCCTTAGTGACCCCGATCCGGCACTTAGTGACCCCGATCCGTCCCTTAGTGACCCGATCCGTCCCCCCGATCCGGCCCTTAGTGACACCGATCCGTCCCTTAGTGACCCCGATCCGTCCCTTAGTGACCCCGATCCGTCCCATAGTGACCCCGATCCGTCCCTTAGAGAGCCCGATCCGCCCCTTAGTGACCCCGATCAGTCCCTTAGTGACCGCGATCCATCCCTTACAGACCCCGATCCGCCCCTTAGTGACCCCGATCCGACCCTTAGTGACCCCGATCCATCCCCCCGATCCGTCCCTTAGTGACCCCGATCCGTCCCACCGTTCCGTACCTTAGAGACACCGATCCGTCCCTTAGTGACCCCGATCCGTCCCTTAGTGACGCCGATCCGTCCCATAGTGACCCCGATCCGTCCCTTAGTGACACCGATCCGTCCCACGGATCCGTCCCTTAGTGACCCCGATCCATGCCTTAGTGACCCCGATCCATCCCTTAGTGACCCCGATCCGTCCCATAGTGACCCCGATCCGTCCCTTAGAGACCCCGATCCGTCCCTTAGAGAACCCGATCCGTCCCTTAGTTACACCGATCCGTCCCGTAGTGACCCTGATCCGTCCCTTAGTGACCCCGATCCGTCCCCCCGATCCATCCCTTAGTGACCCCGATCCGTCCCTTTGTGACCTCGATCCGTCCCCCCGATCCATCCCTTAGTGACCCCGATCCATCCCTTAGAGACCCCGATCCGTTCCTTAGAGACTCCGATCCATCCCTTAGTCACCCCGATATGTCCTCCCGATCCGTCCCTTAAGAGACCCCGATCCGCCCCTTAGTGTCCCCGATCCGTCCCTTAGTGACCCCGATCCGTCCCCCCGATCCGTCCCTTAGAGACCCCGATCCCGCCCTTAGTGACCCCGATCCGTTCCCCCAATCCGTCCCATAGAGACCCCGATCCGTCTGTTTGTGAGCCCGATACGTCCCTTAGTGACACCGATCCGTCCCCCCGATCCGTCCCTTAGAGACCCCGATCCGTCCCTTAGTGACCCCGATCCGTCCCCCCGATCCATCCCTTAGAGACACCGATCCGTCCCTTAGTGACCCCGATCCGTCCCCCCGATCCGTCCCTTAGTGACCGCGATCCGTCCCCACGATCTGTCCCTTAGTGACCCCGATATGTCCCTTACAGACCCCGATTCGTCCCTTAGTGACCCCGATCAGTCCGTTAGAGACCCCGATCCGTCCCTCAGAGACCCCAATCCTTCCCTTAGTGACCCCGATATGTCCCTTAGTGACCCCGATCCGTCCCTTAGTGACCCCGATCCGTCCCCCTGATCCGTCCCTTAGTGACCCCGATCCGTCCCCCCGATCCATCCCTTATTCACCCCGATCCGTCCCTTAGTGACCCCGATTCGTCCCATAGTGGCCCCGATCCGTCCCCCCGATCCGTCCGTTATTGACCCCGATCCGTCCCTTAGTGACCCCGAACCGCCCCTTAGTGACCCCGATCCGCCCCTTAGTGACCCCGACCCATCCCTTAGTGACCCCGATCCGTCCCTTAGAGAACCCGATCCGCCCCTTAGTGACCCCGTCCCGTCCCTTAGTGACCCCGATCCGTCCCCTCGATCCGTCCCCCCGATCCGTCCCTTAGTGACCCCGATCCATCACTTAGTGACCCCGATCCGTCCCTTAGTGACCCCGATCCGTCCCCATGATCCGTCCCTTAGAGACCCCGATCCGTCCCTTAGTGACCCCGATCCGTCCCTTAGTGACCCCAAACCCTCCCCCCGATCTGTACCATAGTGACCCCGATCCGTCCCCCCGATCCGTCCCTTAGTGACCCCGATAAGTTCCCTAGAGACCCCGATCCATCCCTTAGAGACCCCGATCCGTCCCTTAGAGACCCCGATCCGTCCCTTAGAGACACCGATCCGTCCCTTAGTGATCGCGATCCGTCCCTTAGTGACCCCGATCCGTCCCCCCGATCCGTTCCTTAGTGACCCGGATCCGTCCCTTAGTGAGCCCGATCCGTCCCCCCGATCCGTCCCTTAGTGACACTGATCCGTCCCTTAGAGACCCCGATCCGTCCCTTAGAGACACCAATCCGTCCCTTAGAGACCCCGATCCGTCCCTTAGTGACCCCGATCTGTCCCTTAGTGAAAGCGATCCGTCCCCCCGATCCGTCCCTTAGCGACCCTGCTCCGTCCCTTAGAGACCCCGCTCCGTCCTTTAGTGACCGCAATCCGTCCCTTAGAGACCCAGATCCGTCCCATGGTGACCCCGATCCGACCCATAAGAGAACCCGATCCGCCCCTTAGTGACACCGATCCGTCCCTTAGTGACCCCGATCCGTCCCTTAGTGACCCAGATCCGTCCCTTAGAGACCCCGATCCGTCCCTTAGAGACCCCGATCCGTCCCTTAGTGACACCGATCCTTCCCTTGGAGACCACGATCCCTTCCTTAGTTACCGCGATCCGTTCCCCCGATCCGTCCCTTAGTGACCCCGATCCGTCCCTTAGTGACCCCGATCCGTCCCTTAGTGACCCCGATCCATCCCTTAGTGACCCCGATCCGTCCCCCCGATCCGTCCCTTAGTGACCCCGATCCGTCCCTTAGTGACCCCGATCCGTCCCTTAGTGACCCCGATCCGTCCCTTAGTGACCCCGATCCGTCCCATAGAGACCCCGATCCGTCCCTTAGAGACCCCGATCCGTCCCTTAGTGACCCTGATCCATCCATTAGAGACCCCGATCCATCCCTTAATGACCCCGATCCGTCCCCCCGATCCATCCCTTAGTGACCCCGATCCATCCCTTAGTGACACCGATCCGTCCCTTAGTGACCCCGATCCGTCCCTTAGTGACCCCGATCCGTCCCTTAGTGACCCCAATCCGTCCCTTAGAGACCCCGATCTGCCCCTTAGTGACCCCGATCCGTCCCTTAGAGATCCTGATCCGTCCCTTAGTGACCCCGATCCGTTCCTTCTTGTACCCGATCCGTCCCATAGAGACCACGATCCGTCCCTTAGTGACCCCGATACGTCCCTTAGAGACACCGATACGTCCCTTAGAGAACCCGATCCGTCCCTTAGTGACACCGATCCGTCCCTTAGAGACCACGATCCGTCCCTTAGAGACACCGATCCGTCCCATAGAGATGCCGATCCATCCCTAAGTGACCCCGAAACGTCCCTTAGAGACCCCGATCCATCCCTAAGTGACCCCGATCCGTCGCTTAGTGACCCCGATCCGTCCCTTAGGGACCCCGATCCGTCCCACCGATCCGTCCTTTAGTGACCCCGATCCGTCCCTTAGTGACCCCGATCCGTCACTTAGCGACCCCGATCCGTCGCTTAGTGACCCCGATCCGTCCCTTAGGGACCCCGATCCGTCCCACCGATCCGTCCTTTAGTGACCCCGATCCGTCCCTTTGTGACCCCGATCCGTCCCCCGGATCCGTCCCTTAGTGACCCCGATCCGTCACTTAGCGACCCCGATCCGTCCCTTAGAGACCACGATCCGTCCCTTAGTGACCCCGATCCGTCCCCCCGATCCGTCCCTTTGTGACCCCGATCCGTCCCCTGGATCCGTCCCTTAGTGACCCAGATCCGTCCCTAAGAGACCCCGGTCCGTCCCTTAGAGACCACGATCCGTCCCTTAGAGACACCGATCCGTCCCATAAAGACGCCGATCCATCCCTAAGTGACCCCGAAACGTCCCTTAGAGACCCCGATCCATCCCTAAGTGACCCCGATCCGTCGCTTAGTGACCCCGATCCGTCCCTTAGGGACCCCGATCCGTCCCACCGATCCGTCCTTTAGTGACCCCGATCCGTCCCTTAGTGACCCCGATCCGTCACTTAGCGACCCCGATCCGTCCCTTAGAGACCACGATCCGTCCCTTAGTGACACCGATCTGTCCCCCCGATCCGTCCCTTTGTGACCCCGATCCGTCCCCCGGATCCGTCCCTTAGTGACCCCGATCCGTCACTTAGCGACCCCGATCCGTCCCTTAGAGACCACGATCCGTCCCTTAGTGACCCCGATCCGTCCCCCCGATCCGTCCCTTTGTGACCCCGATCCGTCCCCTGGATCCGTCCCTTAGTGACCCAGATCCGTCCCTAAGAGACCCCGGTCGGTCCCTTAGAGACCCCGATCCGTCCCTTAGAGACCCCGATCCGTCCCTTAGTGAGCCCGATCCGTCCTTCCGATCCTTCCCTTAAGAGACCCCGATCCGCCACTTAGTGACCCCGATCCGCCCCTTTGTGACCCCGATCCGTACCTTAGTGACCCCGATCCGTCCCCCCGATCCGTCCCTTAGAGACCCCGATTCGACCCTTAGTGACCCCGATCCGTCCCTTAGAGACCCCGATCCGTCCCTTAGAGACCGCGATCCGTCCCTTAGTGACCCCCATCCGTCCCTTAGTGACACCGATCCGACCCTTAGTGACCCCGATCCGTCACTTAGCGACCCCGATCCGCCCCTTAGTGACCCCGATACGTCCCTTAGAGACCCCTATCGGTCCCTTAGTGACCCCGATCCGTCCCTTAGAGACCCCGATCCGTCCCTTAGTGACCCCGATCCGTCCCTTAGTGACCCCGATTCATCCCTTAGTGAACCCGATCCGTCCCCCCGATCCGTCCCTTAGTGAACCCGATCCGTCCCGTAGTGACCCCGATCCATCCCGTAGTGACCCCGATCCATCCCGTAGTGACCCCGATCCGTCCCTTAGAGACCCCGACCCGTCCCTTAGTGACCCCGATCCGTCCCTTAGTGACCCCGATTCATCCCTTAGTGAACCCGATCCGTCCCCCCGATCCGTCCCTTAGTGACCCCGATCCGTCCATTTGTGACCCCGATCCGTCCCCCCGATCCGTCCCTTAGTGACCCCGATCCGTCCCTTAGAGACCCCGATCCGTCCCTTAGAGACCCTGATCCGTCCCTTAGTGACCCCGATGCGTCCTCCCGATCCGTTCCTTAAGAGACCCCGATCCGCCACATAGTGACTCCGATCCGCCCCTTAGTGAAAGCGATCCGTCCCCCCGATCCGTCCCTTTGTGACCCCGAACCGTCCCTTAGTTACCCTGATCCGTCCCTTAGAGACTCCGATCCGTCCCTTAGAGACCCCGATCCGACCCTTAGTGACCCCGATCCGTCCTCCTGATCCGTCCCTAAAGAGACACCGATCCGCCCCTTAGTGACCCCGATCCGTCCCTTAGTGACCCCCATCCGTCCACCCGATCCGTCCCTTAGAGAACCCGATCTGTCCCTTAGTGACCCCGATCCGTCGCCCCGATCCATTCCTTAGAGACCCCGATCCGTCCCTTAGTGACCCCGATCCGTCCCTTAGTGACCCCGATCCATCCCCCCAATCCGTCCCGTGGTGACCCCGATCCGTCACCCCGATCTGTCCCTTAGTGACTCCGATACGTCCTTTAGAAACCCCGATCCGTCCCTTAGTGACACCGATCCATCACTTAGAGACCCCGATCCGTCCCTTAGAGACCCCGGTCCGTCCCTTAGTGACCCCGATTGTCCCTTAGAGACCCCGATCCATCCCTTAGTGACCCCGATCCGTCCTCCTGATCCGTCCCTAAAGAGACACCGATCCGCCCCTTAGTGACCCCGATCCGTCCCTTAGTAACCCCCATCCGTCCACCCGATCCGTCCCTTAGAGAACCCGATCTGTCCCTTAGTGACCCCGATCCGTCGCCCCGATCCATTCCTTAGAGACCCCGATCCGTCCCTTAGTGACCCCGATCCGTCCCTTAGTGACCCCGATCCATCCCCCCAATCCGTCCCGTGGTGACCCCGATCCGTCACCCCGATCTGTCCCTTAGTGACTCCGATACGTCCTTTAGAAACCCCGATCCGTCCCTTAGTGACACCGATCCATCACTTAGAGACCCCGATCCGTCCCTTAGAGACCCCGATCCGTCCCTTAGTGACCCCGATTGTCCCTTAGAGACCCCGATCCGTCCCTTAGTGACCCTGATCCGTCCCTTAGTGACCCCGATCCGGCCCTTAGTGACCCCGATCCGTCCCTTAGTAACCCCGATCCGTCCCCCCGATCTGTCCCTTAGTGACCCCGATCCGTCCATTAGTAACCCCGTTCCGTCCCTTAGTGACCCCGATCCGTCCCGTAGATATCCCGATCCGTCCATTAGAGAACCCGATCCGCCCCATAGTGACCCCGATCCGTCCCTTAATGATTCCGATCCGTCCCCCCGATCCGTCCCTTAGTGACCCCGATCCGTCCCTTAATGATTCCGATCCGTCCCCCCGATCCGTCCCTTAGTGACCCCGATCCGTCCCTTAGTGACCCCGATCCGTCCCTTAGTGACACCCATCCGTCGCCCCGATCCGTCCCTAAGAGACCCCGATCCGTCCCTTAGTGACCCCGATCCGTCCCCCCGATCCATCCCTTAGAGACCCCGATCCGTCCCTTAGTGAACCCGATCCGTCCCTTATTGACACTGATCCGTCCCCCCGTTCCGTCCCTTATTGACACCGATCCGTCCCCCCGTTCCGTCCCTTATTGACACCGATCCGTCCCCCCGTTCCGTCCCTTAGAGACACAAATCCGTCCCTTAGTTACCCCGATCCGTCCCTTAGTGACCCCGATCCTTCCCTTAATGACCCCGATACGTCCCTTAGAGACCCCGATTCTTCCATTAGTGACCCCGATCTGTCCCTTAGTGACCCGATCCGTCCCCACGATCCGTCCCTTAGAGACACCGATCCGTCCCTTAGTGACCCCGATCCGTCCCTTAGTGACCCCGATCCGTCCCTTAGAGACCCCGATCCGCCCCTTAGTGACGCCGATCCGTCCCTTAGTGACCCCGATCCGTCCCTTAGAGACCCCGATCCGCCCCTTAGTGACCCCGATCCGACCCTTAGTGACCCCAATCCGTCCCCCCGATCCGTCCCTTAGTGACCCTGATCCGTCCCACCGTTCCGTCCCTTAGAGACACCGATCCGTCCCTTAGTTACCCCGATCCGTCCCTTAGTGACCCCGATCCTTCCCTTAATGACCCCGATACGTCCCTTAGAGACCCCGATTCTTCCATTAGTGACACCGATCCGTCCCTTAGTGACACCGATACGTCCCTTAGTGACCCCGATCTGTCCCTTAGTGACCCCGATCCGTCCCTTAGAGACCCCGATCCGTCCCTTAGAGACCCGATCCTCCACTTAGTGACCCCGATCCGATCCTTAGTGACCCCGATCTGTCCATAAGAGACCGCGATCCGTCCCTTAGTGACCCTGATCCGTCCCTTAGTGACCTCAATCCGTCCCACCGTTCCGTTCCTTAGAGACACCGATCCGTCCCTTAGTTACCCCGATCCGTCCCTTAGTGACCCCGATCCGTCCCTTAGTGACCCCGATCCGTCCCTTAGAGACCCCGATCCGCACCTTAGTGACCCCGATACGTCCCTTAGAGACCCCGATCCGTCCCTTAGTGACCCCGATCCGTCCCTTAGTGACTCCAATCCGTCCCTTAGTGACCCCGATCCGTCCCTTAGTGACCCCGATCCGTCCCTTAGTGACCCGATCCGTCCCCCCGATCCGTCCCTTAGTGACACCGATCCATCCCTTAGTGACCCCGATCCGTCCCTTAGTGACACCGATCCGTCCCTTAGTGACCCCGATCCGTCCCTTAGAGACCCCGATCCACCCCTTAGTGACCCTGATCCGAACTTCGTGACCCCGATCCGTCCCACCGATCCGACCCTTAGTGACCCCGATCCGTCCCACCGTTCCGTCCCTTAGAGACACCGATTCTTCCATTAGTGACCCCGATCCGTCCCTTAGTGACCCGATCCATCCCCCCGATCCGTCCCTTAGTGACACCGATCCGTCCCTTATTGACCCCGATCCGTCCCTTAGTGACCCCGATCCATCCCTTAGAGACCCCGATCCGTCCCTTAGAGACCCCGATCCGCCCCTTAGTGACCCCGATCCGTTCCTTAGTGACCCCAATCCGTCCATAAGAGACCCCGATCCGTCCCTTAGTGACACCGATCCGTCCCTTAGAGACCCCGATCCGCCCCTTAGCGACCCCGGTACGTCCCTTAGAGACCCCGATCCGTCCCTTAGTGACCCCGATCCGTCCCTTAGTGACCCCGATCCGTCCCTTAGTGACCCCGATCCGTCCCCCCGATCCGTCCCTTAGTGACCCCGATTCGTCCCTTAGTGACCCAGATCCATCCCTTAGTGACCCCGATCCGTCCCATAGTGACCCCGATTCGTCCCTTAGAGACCCCGATCCGTCCCTTAGAGACCCCGATCCGTCCCTTAGTTACACCGATCCGTCCCTTAGTGACCCCGATCCGTCCCTTAGTGACCCCGATCCGTACCCCCGATCCATCCCTTAGTGACCCCGATCCGTCACTTTGTGACCTCGATCCGTCCCCCCGATCCATCCCTTAGTGCCTCCGATCATTCCCTTCGAGACCCCGATCCGTCCCTTAGTGAACCCAATCCGTCCCTTAGCGACCCCGCTCCATTCCTTAGAGACCCCGCTCCGTCCCTTAGTGACCGCGATCCGTCCCTTAGAGACCCCGATCCGTCACTTAGTGACCCCGATCCGACCCATAAGAGACCCCGATCCGCCCCTTAGTGACCCCGATCCATCCCTTAGTGACCCCGATCCGTCCCTTAGTGACCCCGATCCGTCCCTTAGAGACACCGATCCGTCCCTTAGAGACCCCGATCCGTCCCTTAGTGACCCCGATCCGTCCCTTAGAGACCCGGATCCCTCCCTTAGTTACCGCGATCCGTCCCCCCGATCCATCCCTTAGTGACCCCGATCCGTCCCTTAGTGACCCCGATCCGTCCCATAGAGACCCCGATCCGTCCCTTAGAGACCCCGATCTGTCCCTTAGTGACCCCGATCCGTCCATTAGAGACCCCGATCCGTCCCATAGTGACCCCAATTCTTCCCTTAGAGACCCCGATCCGTCCCTTAGAGACCCCGATCCGTCCCTTAGTTACACCGATCCGTCCCTTAGTGACCCCGATCCGTCCCTTAGTGACCCCGATCCGTACCCCCGATCCATCCCTTAGTGATCCCGATCCGTCACTTTGTGACCTCGATCCGTCCCCCCGATCCATCCCTTAGTGACTCCGATCATTCCCATCGAGACCCCGATCCGTCCCTTAGTGAACCCAATCCGTCCCTTAGCGACCCCGCTCCGTTCCTTAGAGACCCCGCTCTGTCCCTTAGTGACCGCGATCCGTCCCTTAGAGACACCGATCCGTCACTTAGTGACCCCGATCCGACCCATAAGAGACCCCGATCCGCCCCTTAGTGACCCCGATCCGTCCCTTAGTGACCCCGATCCGTCCCTTAGTGACCGCGATCCGTCCCTTAGAGACACCGATCCGTCCCTTAGAGACCCCGATCCGTCCCTTAGTGACCCCGATCCGTCCCTTAGAGACCCGGATCCCTCCCTTAGTTACCGCGATCCGTCCCCCCGATCCATCCCTTAGTGACCCCGATCCGTCCCTTAGTGACCCCGATCCGTCCCATAGAGACCCCGATCCGTCCCTTAGAGACCCCGATCCGTCCCTTAGTGACCCCGATCCGTCCATTAGAGACCCCGATCCGTCCCTTAGGGACCCCGATCCGTCCCCCCGATCCATCCCTTAGTGACCCCGATCCATCCCTTAGTGACACCGATCCGTCCCTTAGTGACCCCGATCCGTCCCTTAGTGACCCCGATCCGTCCCATAGTGACCCCGATCCGTCCCTTAGAGATCCCGATCCGTCCCTTAGTGACCCCGATCAGTCCCTTAGTGACACCGATCCGTCCCTTAGAGACACCGATCCGTCCCATAGAGACACCGATCCGTCCCATAGAGACCCCGATCCATCCCTTAGTGACCCCGATACGTCCCTTAGAGACCCCGATCCGTCCCTAAGTGACGCCGATCCGTCCCTTAGTGATCCCGATCCGTCCCTTAGTGACCCCGATCCGTCCCCCCCATCCGTCCCTTAGTGACTCCGACCCGTCCCTTAGTGACCCCGATCCGTCCCTTAGTGACCCCGATCCGTCCCTTAGCGACCTCGATCCGTCCCTTAGAGACCCCGATCCTTCCCTTAGAGACCCCGATCCGTCCCTTAGTGACCCCGATCCGTCCCCCCGATCCGTCCCTTAGTGACCCGATCCTTCCTTTGTGACCCCGATCCGTCCCCCGGATCCGTCCCTTAGTGACCCAGATCCGTCCCTTAGAGACCCCGATCCGTCCATTAGAGACCCCGATCCGTCCCTTAGTGACCCCGATCCGTCCTTCCGATCTGTCCCTTAAGAGACCCCGATCCGCCCCTTAGTGACCGCGATCCGCCCCTTAGTGACCCCGATCCGTCCCTTAGTGATCCCGATCCGTCCCCCCGATCCGTCCCTTAGAGAACCCGATCCGACCCTTAGTGACCCCGATCCGTCCCTTAGAGACCCCGATCCGTCCCTTACTGACCCCGATCCGTCCCTTAGTGACACCGATCCGTCCCTTATTAACCCCAATCTGTTCCTTAGAGACCCCGATCCGCCGCTTAGTGACCCCGATCCGTCCCTTAGTGAACCCCATCCGTCCCTTAGAGACCCCGATCCATCCCTTAGAAACCCCGATCCGTCCCATAGTGACCCCGATCCGTCACTTAGCGACCCCGATCCGCCCCTTAGTGACCCCGATACGTCCCTTAGAGACCCCGATCGGTCCCTTAGTGACCCAGATCCGTCCCTAAGAGACCCCGATCCGTCCCCCGGATCCGTCCCTTAGTGACCCAGATCCGTCCCTTAGAGACCCCGATCCGTCCCTTAGAGACCCCGATCCGTCCCTTAGTGACCCCGATCCATCCTTCCGATCTGTCCCTTAAGAGACCCCGATCCGCCCCTTAGTGACACCGATCCGCCCCTTAGTGACCCCGATCCGTCCCTTAGTGACCCCGATCCGTCCCCCCGATCCGTCCCTTAGAGACCCCGATCAGACCCTTAGTGACACCGATCCGTCCCTTAGTGACCCCGATCCGTCCCTTAGAGACCCCGATCCGCCCCTTAGTGACACCGATCCGTCCCTTAGAGACCCCGATCCGTCCCTTAGTGACCCCGATCCGTCCCCCCGATCCGTCCCTTAGAGACCCCGATCAGACCCTTAGTGACACCGATCCGTCCCTTAGTGACCCCGATCCGTCCCTTAGAGACCCCGATCCGCCCCTTAGTGACCCCGATCCGTCCCTTAGAGACCCCTATCCGCCCCTTAGTGACCCTGATCCGTCCCTTAGAGACCCCGATCCGTCCCTTTGAGACCCCGATCCGTCCCTTAGAGACCCCGATCTGTCCCTTAGTGACCCCGATACGTCCCTTAGAGACCCCGATCCGTCCCTTAGTGACACCGATCCGTCCCTTAGTGACCCAGATCCGTCCTCCCGATCCGTCCCTTAGTGACCCCGATCCGTCCCTTAGTGAACCCGATTCGTCCCGTGGTGACCCCGATCCGTCCCTTAGAGACCCCGATCCGTCCCTTAGAGACCCCGATCCGTACCTTAGTGACCCCGATCCGTCCCTTAGTGACCCCGATTCATCCCTTAGTGAACCCGATCCGTCCCCCCGATCCGTCCCTTTGTGACCCCGATCCGTCCCTTAGTTACCCTGATCCGTCCCTTAGAGACTCCGATCCGTCCCTTAGAGACCCCGATCCGACCCTTAGTGACCCCGAGCCGTCCTCCTGATCCGTCCCTTAAAGACCGCAATCCGCCCCTTAGTGACCCCGATCCGTCCCTTAGTGACCCCGATCCGTCCCCCCAATCCGTCCCTTATAGACCCCGATCCGCCCCTTAGTGACCCCAATCCGTGACCCCGATCCATCCCTTAGTGACCCCGATCCGTCCCTTAGTGACCCCGATCCGTCCCTTAGAGACCCCGATCCGTCCCTTAGTGACCCCGATCCGTCCCCCCGATCCGTCCCTTAGAGACCCCGATCCGTCCCTTAGTGACTCCGATCCGTCCATTAGAGACCCCGATCCGTCCCATAGTGACCCCGATACGTCCCTTAGAGACCCCGATCCGTCCCTTAGTGACCCCGATCCGTCCCTTAGTGACTCCGATCCGTCCCTTAGTGACCCCGATCCGTCCCTTAGTGACCCCGATCCATCATTTAGTGACCCCGATCCGTCCCTTAGTGACCCGATCCGTCCCCCCGATCCGTCCCTTAGTGACCCCGATCCGTCCCTTAGTGACCCCGATCCGTCCCCCCGATCCGTCCCTTAGAGACCCCGATCCGTCCCCCCGATCCGTCCCTTAGTGACCCCGATCTGTCCCCCCGATCCGTCCCTTAGAGACCCCGATCCGTCCCTTAGTCACCCCGATCCGTCCCTTAGAGACCCCGATCCGTCCCCCCGATCCGTCCCTTAGAGACCCCGATCCGTCCGTTAGTGACCCCGATCCGTCCCCCCGATCCATCCCTTTGAGACCCCGATCCGTCCGTTAGTGACCCCGATCCGTCCCTTAGATACCCCGATTTGCCCCTTAGTGACCACGATACGTCCCTTAGAGACCCCGATCATTCCCTTAGTGACACCGATCCGTCCGTTAGAGAACCCGATCCGTCCCATAGAGACCCCAATCCGTCCCTTAGAGACTCCGATCCGTCCCTTAGTGACCCCGATACGTCGCTTAGTGACCCCGATTCATCATTTAGTGACCCCGATCCGTCCCTTAGTGACCCGATCCGTCCCCCCGATCCGTCCCTTAGTGACCCCGATCCGTCCCTTAGTGACCCCGATCCGTCCCCCCGATCCGTCCCTTAGAGACCCCGATCCGTCCCCCCGATCCGTCCCTTAGTGACCCCGATCCATCCCCCCGATCCGTCCCTTAGAGACCCCGATCCGTCCCTTAGTCACCCCGATCCGTCCCTTAGAGACCCCGATCCGTCCCCCCGATCCGTCCCTTAGAGACCCCGATCCGTCCGTTAGTGACCCCGATCCGTCCCCCCGATCCGTCCCTTTGAGACCCCGATCCGTCCGTTAGTGACCCCGATCCGTCCCTTAGATACCCCGATCTGCCCCTTAGTGACCACGATACGTCCCTTAGAGACCCCGATCATTCCCTTAGTGACACCGATCCGTCCGTTAGAGAACCCGATCCGTCCCATAGAGACCCCAATCCGTCCCTTAGAGACTCCGATCCGTCCCTTAGTGACCCCGATACGTCGCTTAGAGTCCCCGATCCGTCCCTTAGTGTCCCCGTTCCGTCCCTTAGTGACCCCGATCCGTCCCTTAGTGACCCCGATCCGTCCCCCCGATCCGTCCCTTAGTGACCCCGATCCGTCCCTTAGTGACCCCGATCCGTCCCTTAGTGACCCCGATCCGTCCCTTAGTGACCCCGATCCGTCGCTTAGTGAACCCGATCCGTCCCTTAGAGACCCCGATCCGTCCCTTAGTGACCCCGATCCGTCCCTTAGTGACCCCGATCCGTCCCTTAGAGACCCCGATCCGTCCCTTAATGACCCCAATCCGTCCCCCCGATCTGTCCCTTAGTGACCCCGATCCGTCCCTTTCTGACCCCAATCCGTCCCCCCGATCTGTACCTTGGAGAACCCGATCCGTCCCTTAGAGACCCCGGTTCGTCCCTTAGTGACCCCGATCCGTCCTCCTGATCCGTCCCTTAAGAGACCCCGATCCGCCCCTTAGTGACCCCGATCTGCCCCTTAGTGACCCCGATCCGTCCCTTAGTGACCCCGATCCGTCCCCACGATCCGTCCCTTAGTGACCCCGATCCGTCCCCACGATCCGTCCCTTAGTGACCCCGATCCGTCCCTTAGTGACCCCGATCCGTCCCCACGATCCGTCCCTTAGTGACCCCGATCCGTCCCCCCGATCCGTCCCTTAGAGACCCCGATTAGTCCCTTAGTGACCCCGATCCGTCCCTTAGTGACCCCGATCCGTACTTTAGAGAGCCCGATCCGTCCCTTAGTGACCCCGATCCGTACTTTAGAGAGCCCGATCCGTCCCTTAGAGACCCCAATCCGTCCATTAGTGACCCCGATCGTCCCTTAGTTACCCCGATCCGTCCCGTAGAGACCCCGATCCATCCCATAGTGACCCCGATCCGTCCCTTAGTGACCCCAATCGTCTCTTAGTGACCCCGATCCGTCCCTTTGAGACCTCGATCCGTCCCTTAGTGACCCCGATCCGTCCCTTAGAGACCCCGATCCGTCCCTTAGAGACCCCGATCCATCACTTAGTTACCCTGGTCCGTCCCTTAGAGACTCCGATCCGTCCCTTAGAGACCCCGATCCGACCCTTAGTGACCCCCATCCGTCCACCCGATCCGTCCCTTAGAGAACCCGATCTGTCCCTTAGTGACCCCGATCCGTCGCCCCGATCCATTCCTTAGAGACCCCGATCCGTCCCTTAGTGACCCCGATCCGTCCCTTAGTGAACCCGATCCATCCCCCCAATCCGTCCCGTGGTGACCCCGATCCGTCACCCCGATCTGTCCCTTAGTGACTCCGATACGTCCTTTAGAAACCCCGATCCGTCCCTTAGTGACACCGATCCATCACTTAGAGACCCCGATCCGTCCCTTAGAGACCCCGATCCGTCCCTTAGTGACCCCGATTGTCCCTTAGAGACCCCGATCCGTCCCTTAGTGACCCTGATCCGTCCCTTAGTGACCCCGATCCGTCCCTTAGAGACCCCGATCCATCACTTAGTTACCCTGGTCCGTCCCTTAGAGACTCCGATCCGTCCCTTAGAGACCCCGATCCGACCCTTAGTGACCCCCATCCGTCCACCCGATCCGTCCCTTAGAGAACCCGATCTGTCCCTTAGTGACCCCGATCCGTCGCCCCGATCCATTCCTTAGAGACCCCGATCCGTCCCTTAGTGACCCCGATCCGTCCCTTAGTGACCCCGATCCATCCCCCCAATCCGTCCCGTGGTGACCCCGATCCGTCACCCCGATCTGTCCCTTAGTGACTCCGATACGTCCTTTAGAAACCCCGATCCGTCCCTTAGTGACACCGATCCATCACTTAGAGACCCCGATCCGTCCCTTAGAGACCCCGATCCGTCCCTTAGTGACCCCGATTGTCCCTTAGAGACCCCGATCCGTCCCTTAGTGACCCTGATCCGTCCCTTAGTGACCCCGATCCGGCCCTTAGTGACCCCGATCCGTCCCTTAGTAACCCCGATCCGTCCCCCCGATCTGTCCCTTAGTGACCCCGATCCGTCCATTAGTAACCCCGTTCCGTCCCTTAGTGACCCCGATCCGTCCCGTAGATATCCCGATCCGTCCATTAGAGAACCCGATCCGCCCCATAGTGACCCCGATCCGTCCCTTAATGATTCCGATCCGTCCCCCCGATCCGTCCCTTAGTGACCCCGATCCGTCCCTTAATGATTCCGATCCGTCCCCCCGATCCGTCCCTTAGTGACCCCGATCCGTCCCTTAGTGACCCCGATCCGTCCCTTAGTGACACCCATCCGTCGCCCCGATCCGTCCCTAAGAGACCCCGATCCGTCCCTTAGTGACCCCGATCCGTCCCCCCGATCCATCCCTTAGAGACCCCGATCCGTCCCTTAGTGAACCCGATCCGTCCCTTATTGACACTGATCCGTCCCCCCGTTCCGTCCGTTATTGACACCGATCCGTCCCCCCGTTCCGTCCCTTATTGACACCGATCCGTCCCCCCGTTCCGTCCCTTAGAGACACAAATCCGTCCCTTAGTTACCCCGATCCGTCCCTTAGTGACCCCGATCCTTCCCTTAATGACCCCGATACGTCCCTTAGAGACCCCGATTCTTCCATTAGTGACCCCGATCTGTCCCTTAGTGACCCGATCCGTCCCCACGATCCGTCCCTTAGAGACACCGATCCGTCCCTTAGTGACCCCGATCCGTCCCTTAGTGACCCCGATCCGTCCCTTAGAGACCCCGATCCGCCCCTTAGTGACGCCGATCCGTCCCTTAGTGACCCCGATCCATCCCTTAGAGACCCCGATCCGCCCCTTAGTGACCCCGATCCGACCCTTAGTGACCCCAATCCGTCCCCCCGATCCGTCCCTTAGTGACCCTGATCCGTCCCACCGTTCCGTCCCTTAGAGACACCGATCCGTCCCTTAGTTACCCCGATCCGTCCCTTAGTGACCCCGATCCTTCCCTTAATGACCCCGATACGTCCCTTAGAGACCCCGATTCTTCCATTAGTGACACCGATCCGTCCCTTAGTGACACCGATACGTCCCTTAGTGACCCCGATCTGTCCCTTAGTGACCCCGATCCGTCCCTTAGAGACCCCGATCCGTCCCTTAGAGACCCGATCCTCCACTTAGTGACCCCGATCCGATCCTTAGTGACCCCGATCTGTCCATAAGAGACCGCGATCCGTCCCTTAGTGACCCTGATCCGTCCCTTAGTGACCTCAATCCGTCCCACCGTTCCGTTCCTTAGAGACACCGATCCGTCCCTTAGTTACCCCGATCCGTCCCTTAGTGACCCCGATCCGTCCCTTAGTGACCCCGATCCGTCCCTTAGAGACCCCGATCCGCACCTTAGTGACCCCGATACGTCCCTTAGAGACCCCGATCCGTCCCTTAGTGACCCCGATCCGTCCCTTAGTGACTCCAATCCGTCCCTTAGTGACCCCGATCCGTCCCTTAGTGACCCCGATCCGTCCCTTAGTGACCCGATCCGTCCCCCCGATCCGTCCCTTAGTGACACCGATCCGTCCCTTAGTGACCCCGATCCGTCCCTTAGTGACACCGATCCGTCCCTTAGTGACCCCGATCCGTCCCTTAGAGACCCCGATCCACCCCTTAGTGACCCTGATCCGAACTTCGTGACCCCGATCCGTCCCACCGATCCGACCCTTAGTGACCCCGATCCGTCCCACCGTTCCGTCCCTTAGAGACACCGATTCTTCCATTAGTGACCCCGATCCGTCCCTTAGTGACCCGATCCATCCCCCCGATCCGTCCCTTAGTGACACCGATCCGTCCCTTATTGACCCCGATCCGTCCCTTAGTGACCCCGATCCATCCCTTAGAGACCCCGATCCGTCCCTTAGAGACCCCGATCCGCCCCTTAGTGACCCCGATCCGTTCCTTAGTGACCCCAATCCGTCCATAAGAGACCCCGATCCGTCCCTTAGTGACACCGATCCGTCCCTTAGAGACCCCGATCCGCCCCTTAGCGACCCCGGTACGTCCCTTAGAGACCCCGATCCGTCCCTTAGTGACCCCGATCCGTCCCTTAGTGACCCCGATCCGTCCCTTAGTGACCCCGATCCGTCCCCCCGATCCGTCCCTTAGTGACCCCGATTCGTCCCTTAGTGACCCAGATCCATCCCTTAGTGACCCCGATCCGTCCCATAGTGACCCCGATTCGTCCCTTAGAGACCCCGATCCGTCCCTTAGAGACCCCGATCCGTCCCTTAGTTACACCGATCCGTCCCTTAGTGACCCCGATCCGTCCCTTAGTGACCCCGATCCGTACCCCCGATCCATCCCTTAGTGACCCCGATCCGTCACTTTGTGACCTCGATCCGTCCCCCCGATCCATCCCTTAGTGACTCCGATCATTCCCTTCGAGACCCCGATCCGTCCCTTAGTGAACCCAATCCGTCCCTTAGCGACCCCGCTCCGTTCCTTAGAGACCCCGCTCCGTCCCTTAGTGACCGCGATCCGTCCCTTAGAGACCCCGATCCGTCACTTAGTGACCCCGATCCGACCCATAAGAGACCCCGATCCGCCCCTTAGTGACCCCGATCCTTCCTTTGTGACCCCGATCCGTCCCCCCGATCCGTCCCTTAGTGACCCGATCCTTCCTTTGTGACCCCGATCCGTCCCCCGGATCCGTCCCTTAGTGACCCAGATCCGTCCCTTAGAGACCCCGATCCGTCCATTAGAGACCCCGATCCGTCCCTTAGTGACCCCGATCCGTCCTTCCGATCTGTCCCTTAAGAGACCCCGATCCGCCCCTTAGTGACCGCGATCCGCCCCTTAGTGACCCCGATCCGTCCCTTAGTGATCCCGATCCGTCCCCCCGATCCGTCCCTTAGAGAACCCGATCCGACCCTTAGTGACCCCGATCCGTCCCTTAGAGACCCCGATCCGTCCCTTACTGACCCCGATCCGTCCCTTAGTGACACCGATCCGTCCCTTATTAACCCCAATCTGTTCCTTAGAGACCCCGATCCGCCGCTTAGTGACCCCGATCCGTCCCTTAGTGAACCCCATCCGTCCCTTAGAGACCCCGATCCATCCCTTAGAAACCCCGATCCGTCCCATAGTGACCCCGATCCGTCACTTAGCGACCCCGATCCGCCCCTTAGTGACCCCGATACGTCCGTTAGAGACCCCGATCGGTCCCTTAGTGACCCAGATCCGTCCCTAAGAGACCCCGATCCGTCCCTTAGTGACCCAGATCCGTCCCTTAGAGACCCCGATCCGTCCCTTAGAGACCCCGATCCGTCCCTTAGTGACCCCGATCCATCCTTCCGATCTGTCCCTTAAGAGACCCCGATCCGCCCCTTAGTGACACCGATCCGCCCCTTAGTGACCCCGATCCGTCCCTTAGTGACCCCGATCCGTCCCCCCGATCCGTCCCTTAGAGACCCCGATCAGACCCTTAGTGACACCGATCCGTCCCTTAGTGACCCCGATCCGTCCCTTAGAGACCCCGATCCGCCCCTTAGTGACACCGATCCGTCCCTTAGAGACCCCGATCCGTCCCTTAGAGACCGCGATCCGCCCCTTAGTGACCCCGATCCGTCCCTTAGAGACCCCTATCCGCCCCTTAGTGACCCTGATCCGTCCCTTAGAGACCCCGATCCGTCCCTTTGAGACCCCGATCCGTCCCTTAGAGACCCCGATCTGTCCCTTAGTGACCCCGATACGTCCCTTAGAGACCCCGATCCGTCCCTTAGTGACACCGATCCGTCCCTTAGTGACCCAGATCCGTCCTCCCGTTCCGTCCCTTAGTGACCCCGATCCGTCCCTTAGTGAACCCGATCCGTCCCGTGGTGACCCCGATCCGTCCCTTAGAGACCCCGATCCGTCCCTTAGAGACCCCGATCCGTACCTTAGTGACCCCGATCCGTCCCTTAGTGACCCCGATTCATCCCTTAGTGAACCCGATCCGTCCCCCCGATCCGTCCCTTTGTGACCCCGATCCGTCCCTTAGTTACCCTGATCCGTCCCTTAGAGACTCCGATCCGTCCCTTAGAGACCCCGATCCGACCCTTAGTGACCCCGAGCCGTCCTCCTGATCCGTCCCTTAAAGACCGCAATCCGCCCCTTAGTGACCCCGATCCGTCCCTTAGTGACCCCGATCCGTCCCCCCGATCCGTCCCTTATAGACCCCGATCCGCCCCTTAGTGACCCCAATCCGTGACCCCGATCCATCCCTTAGTGACCCCGATCCGTCCCTTAGTGACCCCGATCCATCCCTTAGAGACCCCGATCCGTCCCTTAGTGACCCCGATCCGTCCCCCCGATCCGTCCCTTAGAGACCCCGATCCGTCCCTTAGTGACTCCGATCCGTCCATTAGAGACCCCGATCCGTCCCATAGTGACCCCGATACGTCCCTTAGAGACCCCGATCCGTCCCTTAGTGACCCCGATCCGTCCCTTAGTGACTCCGATCCGTCCCTTAGTGACCCCGATCCGTCCCTTAGTGACCCCGATCCATCATTTAGTGACCCCGATCCGTCCCTTAGTGACCCGATCCGTCCCCCCGATCCGTCCCTTAGTGACCCCGATCCGTCCCTTAGTGACCCCGATCCGTCCCCCCGAGCCGTCCCTTAGAGACCCCGATCCGTCCCCCCGATCCGTCCCTTAGTGACCCCGATCCGTCCCCCCGATCCGTCCCTTAGAGACCCCGATCCGTCCCTTAGTCACCCCGATCCGTCCCTTAGAGACCCCGATCCGTCCCCCCGATCCGTCCCTTAGAGACCCCGATCCGTCCGTTAGTGACCCCGATCCGTCCCCCCGATCCATCCCTTTGAGACCCCGATCCGTCCGTTAGTGACCCCGATCCGTCCCTTAGATACCCCGATCTGCCCCTTAGTGACCACGATACGTCCCTTAGAGACCCCGATCATTCCCTTAGTGACACCGATCCGTCCGTTAGAGAACCCGATCCGTCCCATAGAGACCCCAATCCGTCCCTTAGAGACTCCGATCCGTCCCTTAGTGACCCCGATACGTCGCTTAGTGACCCCGATCCATCATTTAGTGACCCCGATCCGTCCCTTAGTGACCCGATCCGTCCCCCCGATCCGTCCCTTAGTGACCCCGATCCGTCCCTTAGTGACCCCGATCCGTCCCCCCGATCCGTCCCTTAGAGACCCCGATCCGTCCCCCCGATCCGTCCCTTAGTGACCCCGATCCGTCCCCCCGATCCGTCCCTTAGAGACCCCGATCCGTCCCTTAGTCACCCCGATCCGTCCCTTAGAGACCCCGATCCGTCCCCCCGATCCGTCCCTTAGAGACCCCGATCCGTCCGTTAGTGACCCCGATCCGTCCCCCCGATCCGTCCCTTTGAGACCCCGATCCGTCCGTTAGTGACCCCGATCCGTCCCTTAGATACCCCGATCTGCCCCTTAGTGACCACGATACGTCCCTTAGAGACCCCGATCATTCCCTTAGTGACACCGATCCGTCCGTTAGAGAACCCGATCCGTCCCATAGAGACCCCAATCCGTCCCTTAGAGACTCCAATCCGTCCCTTAGTGACCCCGATACGTCGCTTAGAGTCCCCGATCCGTCCCTTAGTGTCCCCGTTCCGTCCCTTAGTGACCCCGATCCGTCCCTTAGTGACCCCGATCCGACCCCCGATCCGTCCCTTAGTGACCCCGATCCGTCCCTTAGTGACCCCGATCCGTCCCTTAGTGACCCCGATCCGTCCCTTAGTGACCCCGATCCGTCCCTTAGTGAACCCGATCCGTCCCTTAGAGACCCCGATCCGTCTCTTAGTGACCCCGATCCGTCCCTTAGTGACCCCGATCCGTCCCTTAGAGACACCGATCCGTCCCATAGAGACACCGATCCGTCCCATAGAGACCCCGATCCATCCCTTAGTGACCCCGATACGTCCCTTAGAGACCCCGATCCGTCCCTAAGTGACGCCGATCCGTCCCTTAGTGATCCCGATCCGTCCCTTAGTGACCCCGATCCGTCCCCCCCATCCGTCCCTTAGTGACCCCGACCCGTCCCTTAGTGACCCCGATCCGTCCCTTAGTGACCCCGATCCGTCCCTTAGCGACCTCGATCCGTCCCTTAGAGACCCCGATCCTTCCCTTAGAGACCCCGATCCGTCCCTTAGTGACCCCGATCCGTCCCCCCGATCCGTCCCTTAGTGACCCGATCCTTCCTTTGTGACCCCGATCCGTCCCCCGGATCCGTCCCTTAGTGACCCAGATCCGTCCCTTAGAGACCCCGATCCGTCCATTAGAGACCCCGATCCGTCCCTTAGTGACCCCGATCCGTCCTTCCGATCTGTCCCTTAAGAGACCCCGATCCGCCCCTTAGTGACCGCGATCCGCCCCTTAGTGACCCCGATCCGTCCCTTAGTGATCCCGATCCGTCCCCCCGATCCGTCCCTTAGAGAACCCGATCCGACCCTTAGTGACCCCGATCCGTCCCTTAGAGACCCCGATCCGTCCCTTACTGACCCCGATCCGTCCCTTAGTGACACCGATCCGTCCCTTATTAACCCCAATCTGTTCCTTAGAGACCCCGATCCGCCGCTTAGTGACCCCGATCCGTCCCTTAGTGAACCCCATCCGTCCCTTAGAGACCCCGATCCATCCCTTAGAAACCCCGATCCGTCCCATAGTGACCCCGATCCGTCACTTAGCGACCCCGATCCGCCCCTTAGTGACCCCGATACGTCCCTTAGAGACCCCGATCGGTCCCTTAGTGACCCAGATCCGTCCCTAAGAGACCCCGATCCGTCCCCCGGATCCGTCCCTTAGTGACCCAGATCCGTCCCTTAGAGACCCCGATCCGTCCCTTAGAGACCCCGATCCGTCCCTTAGTGACCCCGATCCATCCTTCCGATCTGTCCCTTAAGAGACCCCGATCCGCCCCTTAGTGACACCGATCCGCCCCTTAGTGACCCCGATCCGTCCCTTAGTGACCCCGATCCGTCCCCCCGATCCGTCCCTTAGAGACCCCGATCAGACCCTTAGTGACACCGATCCGTCCCTTAGTGACCCCGATCCGTCCCTTAGAGACCCCGATCCGCCCCTTAGTGACACCGATCCGTCCCTTAGAGACCCCGATCCGTCCCTTAGAGACCGCGATCCGCCCCTTAGTGACCCCGATCCGTCCCTTAGAGACCCCTATCCGCCCCTTAGTGACCCTGATCCGTCCCTTAGAGACCCCGATCCGTCCCTTTGAGACCCCGATCCGTCCCTTAGAGACCCCGATCTGTCCCTTAGTGACCCCGATACGTCCCTTAGAGACCCCGATCCGTCCCTTAGTGACACCGATCCGTCCCTTAGTGACCCAGATCCGTCCTCCCGATCCGTCCCTTAGTGACCCCGATCCGTCCCTTAGTGAACCCGATCCGTCCCGTGGTGACCCCGATCCGTCCCTTAGAGACCCCGATCCGTCCCTTAGAGACCCCGATCCGTACCTTAGTGACCCCGATCCGTCCCTTAGTGACCCCGATTCATCCCTTAGTGAACCCGATCCGTCCCCCCGATCCGTCCCTTTGTGACCCCGATCCGTCCCTTAGTTACCCTGATCCGTCCCTTAGAGACTCCGATCCGTCCCTTAGAGACCCCGATCCGACCCTTAGTGACCCCGAGCCGTCCTCCTGATCCGTCCCTTAAAGACCGCAATCCGCCCCTTAGTGACCCCGATCCGTCCCTTAGTGACCCCGATCCGTCCCCCCGATCCGTCCCTTATAGACCCCGATCCGCCCCTTAGTGACCCCAATCCGTGACCCCGATCCATCCCTTAGTGACCCCGATCCGTCCCTTAGTGACCCCGATCCGTCCCTTAGAGACCCCGATCCGTCCCTTAGTGACCCCGATCCGTCCCCCCGATCCGTCCCTTAGAGACCCCGATCCGTCCCTTAGTGACTCCGATCCGTCCATTAGAGACCCCGATCCGTCCCATAGTGACCCCGATACGTCCCTTAGAGACCCCGATCCGTCCCTTAGTGACCCCGATCCGTCCCTTAATGACTCCGATCCGTCCCTTAGTGACCCCGATCCGTCCCTTAGTGACCCCGATCCATCATTTAGTGACCCCGATCCGTCCCTTAGTGACCCGATCCGTCCCCCCGATCCGTCCCTTAGTGACCCCGATCCGTCCCTTAGTGACCCCGATCCGTCCCCCCGATCCGTCCCTTAGAGACCCCGATCCGTCCCCCCGATCCGTCCCTTAGTGACCCCGATCCGTCCCCCCGATCCGTCCCTTAGAGACCCCGATCCGTCCCTTAGTCACCCCGATCCGTCCCTTAGAGACCCCGATCCGTCCCCCCGATCCGTCCCTTAGAGACCCCGATCCGTCCGTTAGTGACCCCGATCCGTCCCCCCGATCCATCCCTTTGAGACCCCGATCCGTCCGTTAGTGACCCCGATCCGTCCCTTAGATACCCCGATCTGCCCTTTAGTGACCACGATACGTCCCTTAGAGACCCCGATCATTCCCTTAGTGACACCGATCCGTCCGTTAGAGAACCCGATCCGTCCCATAGAGACCCCAATCCGTCCCTTAGAGACTCCGATCCGTCCCTTAGTGACCCCGATACGTCGCTTAGTGACCCCGATCCATCATTTAGTGACCCCGATCCGTCCCTTAGTGACCCGATCCGTCCCCCCGATCCGTCCCTTAGTGACCCCGATCCGTCCCTTAGTGACCCCGATCCGTCCCCCCGATCCGTCCCTTAGAGACCCCGATCCGTCCCCCCGATCCGTCCCTTAGTGACCCCGATCCGTCCCCCCGATCCGTCCCTTAGAGACCCCGATCCGTCCCTTAGTCACCCCGATCCGTCCCTTAGAGACCCCGATCCGTCCCCCCGATCCGTCCCTTAGAGACCCCGATCCGTCCGTTAGTGACCCCGATCCGTCCCCCCGATCCGTCCCTTTGAGACCCCGATCCGTCCGTTAGTGACCCCGATCCGTCCCTTAGATACCCCGATCTGCCCCTTAGTGACCACGATACGTCCCTTAGAGACCCCGATCATTCCCTTAGTGACACCGATCCGTCCGTTAGAGAACCCGATCCGTCCCATAGAGACCCCAATCCGTCCCTTAGAGACTCCGATCCGTCCCTTAGTGACCCCGATACGTCGCTTAGAGTCCCCGATCCGTCCCTTAGTGTCCCCGTTCCGTCCCTTAGTGACCCCGATCCGTCCCTTAGTGACCCCGATCCGTCCCCCCGATCCGTCCCTTAGTGACCCCGATCCGTCCCTTAGTGACCCCGATCCGTCCCTTAGTGACCCCGATCCGTCCCTTAGTGACCCCGATCCGTCCCTTAGTGAACCCGATCCGTCCCTTAGAGACCCCGATCCGTCCCTTAGTGACCCCGATCCGTCCCTTAGTGACCCCGATCCGTCCCTTAGAGACCCCGATCCGTCCCTTAATGACCCCAATCCGTCCCCCCGATCTGTCCCTTAGTGACCCCGATCCGTCCCTTTCTGACCCCAATCCGTCCCCCCGATCTGTACCTTAGAGAACCCGATCCGTCCCTTAGAGACCCCGGTTCGTCCCTTAGTGACCCCGATCCGTCCTCCCGATCCGTCCCTTAAGAGACCCCGATCCGCCCCTTAGTGACCCCGATCTGCCCCTTAGTGACCCCGATCCGTCCCTTAGTGACCCCGATCCGTCCCCACGATCCGTCCCTTAGTGACCCCGATCCGTCCCCACGATCCGTCCCTTAGTGACCCCGATCCGTCCCTTAGTGACCCCGATCCGTCCCCACGATCCGTCCCTTAGTGACCCCGATCCGTCCCCCCGATCCGTCCCTTAGAGACCCCGATTAGTCCCTTAGTGACCCCGATCCGTCCCTTAGTGACCCCGATCCGTCCCTTAGTGACCCCGATCCGTACTTTAGAGAGCCCGATCCGTCCCTTAGAGACCCCAATCCGTCCATTAGTGACCCCGATCGTCCCTTAGTTACCCCGATCCGTCCCGTAGAGACCCCGATCCATCCCATAGTGACCCCGATCCGTCCCTTAGTGACCCCAATCGTCTCTTAGTGACCCCGATCCGTCCCTTTGAGACCTCGATCCGTCCCTTAGTGACCCCGATCCGTCCCTTAGAGACCCCGATCCGTCCCTTAGAGACCCCGATCCATCACTTAGTTACCCTGGTCCGTCCCTTAGAGACTCCGATCCGTCCCTTAGAGACCCCGATCCGACCCTTAGTGACCCCCATCCGTCCACCCGATCCGTCCCTTAGAGAACCCGATCTGTCCCTTAGTGACCCCGATCCGTCGCCCCGATCCATTCCTTAGAGACCCCGATCCGTCCCTTAGTGACCCCGATCCGTCCCTTAGTGACCCCGATCCATCCCCCCAATCCGTCCCGTGGTGACCCCGATCCGTCACCCCGATCTGTCCCTTAGTGACTCCGATACGTCCTTTAGAAACCCCGATCCGTCCCTTAGTGACACCGATCCATCACTTAGAGACCCCGATCCGTCCCTTAGAGACCCCGATCCGTCCCTTAGTGACCCCGATTGTCCCTTAGAGACCCCGATCCGTCCCTTAGTGACCCTGATCCGTCCCTTAGTGACCCCGATCCGGCCCTTAGTGACCCCGATCCGTCCCTTAGTAACCCCGATCCGTCCCCCCGATCTGTCCCTTAGTGACCCCGATCCGTCCATTAGTAACCCCGTTCCGTCCCTTAGTGACCCCGATCCGTCCCGTAGATATCCCGATCCGTCCATTAGAGAACCCGATCCGCCCCATAGTGACCCCGATCCGTCCCTTAATGATTCCGATCCGTCCCCCCGATCCGTCCCTTAGTGACCCCGATCCGTCCCTTAATGATTCCGATCCGTCCCCCCGATCCGTCCCTTAGTGACCCCGATCCGTCCCTTAGTGACCCCGATCCGTCCCTTAGTGACACCCATCCGTCGCCCCGATCCGTCCCTAAGAGACCCCGATCCGTCCCTTAGTGACCCCGATCCGTCCCCCCGATCCATCCCTTAGAGACCCCGATCCGTCCCTTAGTGAACCCGATCCGTCCCTTATTGACACTGATCCGTCCCCCCGTTCCGTCCGTTATTGACACCGATCCGTCCCCCCGTTCCGTCCCTTATTGACACCGATCCGTCCCCCCGTTCCGTCCCTTAGAGACACAAATCCGTCCCTTAGTTACCCCGATCCGTCCCTTAGTGACCCCGATCCTTCCCTTAATGACCCCGATACGTCCCTTAGAGACCCCGATTCTTCCATTAGTGACCCCGATCTGTCCCTTAGTGACCCGATCCGTCCCCACGATCCGTCCCTTAGAGACACCGATCCGTCCCTTAGTGACCCCGATCCGTCCCTTAGTGACCCCGATCCGTCCCTTAGAGACCCCGATCCGCCCCTTAGTGACGCCGATCCGTCCCTTAGTGACCCCGATCCGTCCCTTAGAGACCCCGATCCGCCCCTTAGTGACCCCGATCCGACCCTTAGTGACCCCAATCCGTCCCCCCGATCCGTCCCTTAGTGACCCTGATCCGTCCCACCGTTCCGTCCCTTAGAGACACCGATCCGTCCCTCAGTTACCCCGATCCGTCCCTTAGTGACCCCGATCCTTCCCTTAATGACCCCGATACGTCCCTTAGAGACCCCGATTCTTCCATTAGTGACACCGATCCGTCCCTTAGTGACACCGATACGTCCCTTAGTGACCCCGATCTGTCCCTTAGTGACCCCGATCCGTCCCTTAGAGACCCCGATCCGTCCCTTAGAGACCCGATCCTCCACTTAGTGACCCCGATCCGATCCTTAGTGACCCCGATCTGTCCATAAGAGACCGCGATCCGTCCCTTAGTGACCCTGATCCGTCCCTTAGTGACCTCAATCCGTCCCACCGTTCCGTTCCTTAGAGACACCGATCCGTCCCTTAGTTACCCCGATCCGTCCCTTAGTGACCCCGATCCGTCCCTTAGTGACCCCGATCCGTCCCTTAGAGACCCCGATCCGCACCTTAGTGACCCCGATACGTCCCTTAGAGACCCCGATCCGTCCCTTAGTGACCCCGATCCGTCCCTTAGTGACTCCAATCCGTCCCTTAGTGACCCCGATCCGTCCCTTAGTGACCCCGATCCGTCCCTTAGTGACCCGATCCGTCCCCCCGATCCGTCCCTTAGTGACACCGATCCGTCCCTTAGTGACCCCGATCCGTCCCTTAGTGACACCGATCCGTCCCTTAGTGACCCCGATCCGTCCCTTAGAGACCCCGATCCACCCCTTAGTGACCCTGATCCGAACTTCGTGACCCCGATCCGTCCCACCGATCCGACCCTTAGTGACCCCGATCCGTCCCACCGTTCCGTCCCTTAGAGACACCGATTCTTCCATTAGTGACCCCGATCCGTCCCTTAGTGACCCGATCCATCCCCCCGATCCGTCCCTTAGTGACACCGATCCGTCCCTTATTGACCCCGATCCGTCCCTTAGTGACCCCGATCCATCCCTTAGAGACCCCGATCCGTCCCTTAGAGACCCCGATCCGCCCCTTAGTGACCCCGATCCGTTCCTTAGTGACCCCAATCCGTCCATAAGAGACCCCGATCCGTCCCTTAGTGACACCGATCCGTCCCTTAGAGACCCCGATCCGCCCCTTAGCGACCCCGGTACGTCCCTTAGAGACCCCGATCCGTCCCTTAGTGACCCCGATCCGTCCCTTAGTGACCCCGATCCGTCCCTTAGTGACCCCGATCCGTCCCCCCGATCCGTCCCTTAGTGACCCCGATTCGTCCCTTAGTGACCCAGATCCATCCCTTAGTGACCCCGATCCGTCCCATAGTGACCCCGATTCGTCCCTTAGAGACCCCGATCCGTCCCTTAGAGACCCCGATCCGTCCCTTAGTTACACCGATCCGTCCCTTAGTGACCCCGATCCGTCCCTTAGTGACCCCGATTCGTCCCTTAGTGACCCAGATCCATCCCTTAGTGACCCCGATCCGTCCCATAGTGACCCCGATTCGTCCCTTAGAGACCCCGATCCGTCCCTTAGAGACCCCGATCCGTCCCTTAGTTACACCGATCCGTCCCTTAGTGACCCCGATCCGTCCCTTAGTGACCCCGATCCGTCCCATAGAGACCCCGATCCGTCCCTTAGAGACCCCGATCTGTCCCTTAGTGACCCCGATCCGTCCATTAGAGACCCCGATCCGTCCCATAGTGACCCCAATTCTTCCCTTAGAGACCCCGATCCGTCCCTTAGAGACCCCGATCCGTCCCTTAGTGACACCGATCCGTCCCTTAGTGACCCCGATCCGTCCCTTAGTGACCCCGATCCGTACCCCCGATCCATCCCTTAGTGACCCCGATCCGTCACTTTGTGACCTCGATCCGTCCCCCCGATCCATCCCTTAGTGACTCCGATCATTCCCATCGAGACCCCGATCCGTCCCTTAGTGAACCCAATCCGTCCCTTAGCGACCCCGCTCCGTTCCTTAGAGACCCCGCTCTGTCCCTTAGTGACCGCGATCCGTCCCATAGAGACACCGATCCGTCACTTAGTGACCCCGATCCGACCCATAAGAGACCCCGATCCGCCCCTTAGTGACCCCGATCCGTCCCTTAGTGACCCCGATCCGTCCCTTAGTGACCGCGATCCGTCCCTTAGAGACACCGATCCGTCCCTTAGTGACCCCGATCCGTCCCTTAGAGACCCGGATCCCTCCCTTAGTTACCGCGATCCGTCCCCCCGATCCATCCCTTAGTGACCCCGATCCGTCCCATAGAGACCCCGATCCGTCCCTTAGAGACCCCGATCCGTCCCTTAGTGACCCCGATCCGTCCATTAGAGACCCCGATCCGTCCCTTAGGGACCCCGATCCGTCCCCCCGATCCATCCCTTAGTGACCCCAATCCATCCCTTAGTGACACCGATCCGTCCCTTAGTGACCCCGATCCGTCCCTTAGTGACCCCGATCCGTCCCATAGTGACCCCGATCCGTCGCTTAGAGATCCCGATCCGTCCCTTAGTGACCCCGATCAGTCCCTTAGTGACACCGATCCGTCCCTTAGAGACACCGATCCGTCCCTTAGTGACCCCGATCCGTCCCTTAGTGACCGCGATCCGTCCCTTAGAGACACCGATCCGTCCCTTAGAGACCCCGATCCGTCCCTTAGTGACCCCGATCCGTCCCTTAGAGACCCGGATCCCTCCCTTAGTTACCGCGATCCGTCCCCCCGATCCATCCCTTAGTGACCCCGATCCGTCCCTTAGTGACCCCGATCCGTCCCATAGAGACCCCGATCCGTCCCTTAGAGACCCCGATCCGTCCCTTAGTGACCCCGATCCGTCCATTAGAGACCCCGATCCGTCCCTTAGGGACCCCGATCCGTCCCCCCGATCCATCCCTTAGTGACCCCAATCCATCCCTTAGTGACACCCATCCGTCCCTTAGTGACCCCGATCCGTCCCTTAGTGACCCCGATCCGTCCCATAGTGACCCCGATCCGTCCCTTAGAGATCCCGATCCGTCCCTTAGTGACCCCGATCAGTCCCTTAGTGACACCGATCCGTCCCTTAGAGACACCGATCCGTCCCATAGAGACACCGATCCGTCCCATAGAGACCCCGATCCATCCCTTAGTGACCCCGATACGTCCCTTAGAGACCCCGATCCGTCCCTAAGTGACGCCGATCCGTCCCTTAGTGATCCCGATCCGTCCCTTAGTGACCCCGATCCGTCCCCCCCATCCGTCCCTTAGTGACCCCGACCCGTCCCTTAGTGACCCCGATCCGTCCCTTAGTGACCCCGATCCGTCCCTTAGCGACCTCGATCCGTCCCTTAGAGACCCCGATCCTTCCCTTAGAGACCCCGATCCGTCCCTTAGTGACCCCGATCCGTCCCCCCGATCCGTCCCTTAGTGACCCGATCCTTCCTTTGTGACCCCGATCCGTCCCCCGGATCCGTCCCTTAGTGACCCAGATCCGTCCCTTAGAGACCCCGATCCGTCCATTAGAGACCCCGATCCGTCCCTTAGTGACCCCGATCCGTCCTTCCGATCTGTCCCTTAAGAGACCCCGATCCGCCCCTTAGTGACCGCGATCCGCCCCTTAGTGACCCCGATCCGTCCCTTAGTGATCCCGATCCGTCCCCCCGATCCGTCCCTTAGAGAACCCGATCCGACCCTTAGTGACCCCGATCCGTCCCTTAGAGACCCCGATCCGTCCCTTACTGACCCCGATCCGTCCCTTAGTGACACCGATCCGTCCCTTATTAACCCCAATCTGTTCCTTAGAGACCCCGATCCGCCGCTTAGTGACCCCGATCCGTCCCTTAGTGAACCCCATCCGTCCCTTAGAGACCCCGATCCATCCCTTAGAAACCCCGATCCGTCCCATAGTGACCCCGATCCGTCACTTAGCGACCCCGATCCGCCCCTTAGTGACCCCGATACGTCCCTTAGAGACCCCGATCGGTCCCTTAGTGACCCAGATCCGTCCCTAAGAGACCCCGATCCGTCCCCCGGATCCGTCCCTTAGTGACCCAGATCCGTCCCTTAGAGACCCCGATCCGTCCCTTAGAGACCCCGATCCGTCCCTTAGTGATCCCGATCCGTCCCTTAGTGACCCCGATCCGTCCCCCCCATCCGTCCCTTAGTGACCCCGACCCGTCCCTTAGTGACACCGATCCGTCCCTTAGAGACGCCGATCCGTCCCTTAGAGACCGCGATCCGCCCCTTAGTGACCCCGATCCGTCCCTTAGAGACCCCTATCCGCCCCTTAGTGACCCTGATCCGTCCCTTAGAGACCCCGATCCGTCCCTTTGAGACCCCGATCCGTCCCTTAGAGACCCCGATCTGTCCCTTAGTGACCCCGATACGTCCCTTAGAGACCCCGATCCGTCCCTTAGTGACACCGATCCGTCCCTTAGTGACCCAGATCCGTCCTCCCGATCCGTCCCTTAGTGACCCCGATCCGTCCCTTAGTGAACCCGATCCGTCCCGTGGTGACCCCGATCCGTCCCTTAGAGACCCCGATCCGTCCCTTAGAGACCCCGATCCGTACCTTAGTGACCCCGATCCGTCCCTTAGTGACCCCGATTCATCCCTTAGTGAACCCGATCCGTCCCCCCGATCCGTCCCTTTGTGACCCCGATCCGTCCCTTAGTTACCCTGATCCGTCCCTTAGAGACTCCGATCCGTCCCTTGGAGACCCCGATCCGACCCTTAGTGACCCCGAGCCGTCCTCCTGAACCGTCCCTTAAAGACCGCAATCCGCCCCTTAGTGACCCCGATCCGTCCCTTAGTGACCCCGGTCCGTCCCCCCGATCCGTCCCTTATAGACCCCGATCCGCCCCTTAGTGACCCCAATCCGTCCCTTAGTGACCCCGATCCATCCCTTAGTGACCCCGATCCGTCCCTTAGTGACCCCGATCCGTCCCTTAGAGACCCCGATCCGTCCCTTAGTCACCCCGATCCGTCCCCCCGATCCGTCCCTTAGAGACCCCGATCCGTCCCTTAGTGACTCCGATCCGTCCATTAGAGACCCCGATCCGTCCCATAGTGACCCCGATACGTCCCTTAGAGACCCCGATCCGTCCCTTAGTGACCCCGATCCGTCCCTTAGTGACTCCGATCCGTCCCTTAGTGACCCCGATCCGTCCCTTAGTGACCCCGATCCATCATTTAGTGACCCCGATCCGTCCCTTAGTGACCCGATCCGTCCCCCCGATCCGTCCCTTAGTGACCCCGATCCGTCCCTTAGTGACCCCGATCCGTCCCCCCGATCCGTCCCTTAGAGACCCCGATCCGTCCCCCCGATCCGTCCCTTAGTGACCCCGATCCGTCCCCCCGATCCGTCCCTTAGAGACCCCGATCCGTCCCTTAGTCACCCCGATCCGTCCCTTAGAGACCCCGATCCGTCCCCCCGATCCGTCCCTTAGAGACCCCGATCCGTCCGTTAGTGACCCCGATCCGTCCCCCCGATCCATCCCTTTGAGACCCCGATCCGTCCGTTAGTGACCCCGATCCGTCCCTTAGATACCCCGATCTGCCCCTTAGTGACCACGATACGTCCCTTAGAGACCCCGATCATTCCCTTAGTGACACCGATCCGTCCGTTAGAGAACCCGATCCGTCCCATAGAGACCCCAATCCGTCCCTTAGAGACTCCGATCCGTCCCTTAGTGACCCCGATACGTCGCTTAGTGACCCCGATCCATCATTTAGTGACCCCGATCCGTCCCTTAGTGACCCGATCCGTCCCCCCGATCCGTCCCTTAGTGACCCCGATCCGTCCCCCCGATCCGTCCCTTAGAGACCCCGATCCGTCCCCCCGATCCGTCCCTTAGTGACCCCGATCCGTCCCCCCGATCCGTCCCTTAGAGACCCCGATCCGTCCCTTAGTCACCCCGATCCGTCCCTTAGAGACCCCGATCCGTCCCCCCGATCCGTCCCTTAGAGACCCCGATCCGTCCGTTAGTGACCCCGATCCGTCCCCCCGATCCGTCCCTTTGAGACCCCGATCCGTCCGTTAGTGACCCCGATCCGTCCCTTAGATACCCCGATCTGCCCCTTAGTGACCACGATACGTCCCTTAGAGACCCCGATCATTCCCTTAGTGACACCGATCCGTCCGTTAGAGAACCCGATCCGTCCGTTAGAGAACCCGATCCGTCCCATAGAGACCCCAATCCGTCCCTTAGAGACTCCGATCCGTCCCTTAGTGACCCCGATACGTCGCTTAGAGTCCCCGATCCGTCCCTTAGTGTCCCCGTTCCGTCCCTTAGTGACCCCGATCCGTCCCTTAGTGACCCCGATCCGTCCCCCCGATCCGTCCCTTAGTGACCCCGATCCGTCCCTTAGTGACCCCGATCCGTCCCTTAGTGACCCCGATCCGTCCCTTAGTGAACCCGATCCGTCCCTTAGAGACCCCGATCCGTCCCTTAGTGACCCCGATCCGTCCCTTAGTGACCCCGATCCGTCCCTTAGAGACCCCGATCCGTCCCTTAATGACCCCAATCCGTCCCCCCGATCTGTCCCTTAGTGACCCCGATCCGTCCCTTTCTGACCCCAATCCGTCCCCCCGATCTGTACCTTAGAGAACCCGATCCGTCCCTTAGAGACCCCGGTTCGTCCCTTAGTGACCCCGATCCGTCCTCCCGATCCGTCCCTTAAGAGACCCCGATCCGCCCCTTAGTGACCCCGATCTGCCCCTTAGTGACCCCGATCCGTCCCTTAGTGACCCCGATCCGTCCCCACGATCCGTCCCTTAGTGACCCCGATCCGTCCCCACGATCCGTCCCTTAGTGACCCCGATCCGTCCCTTAGTGACCCCGATCCGTCCCCACGATCCGTCCCTTAGTGACCCCGATCCGTCCCCCCGATCCGTCCCTTAGAGACCCCGATTAGTCCCTTAGTGACCCCGATCCGTCCCTTAGTGACCCCGATCCGTACTTTAGAGAGCCCGATCCGTCCCTTAGTGACCCCGATCCGTACTTTAGAGAGCCCGATCCGTCCCTTAGAGACCCCAATCCGTCCATTAGTGACCCCGATCGTCCCTTAGTTACCCCGATCCGTCCCGTAGAGACCCCGATCCATCCCATAGTGACCCCGATCCGTCCCTTAGTGACCCCAATCGTCTCTTAGTGACCCCGATCCGTCCCTTTGAGACCTCGATCCGTCCCTTAGTGACCCCGATCCGTCCCTTAGAGACCCCGATCCGTCCCTTAGAGACCCCGATCCATCACTTAGTTACCCTGGTCCGTCCCTTAGAGACTCCGATCCGTCCCTTAGAGACCCCGATCCGACCCTTAGTGACCCCGATCCGTCCTCCTGATCCGTCCCTAAAGAGAGCCCGATCCGTCCCTTAGTGACCCCGATCCGTACTTTAGAGAGCCCGATCCGTCCCTTAGAGATCCCCAATCCGTCCATTAGTGACCCCGATCGTCCCTTAGTTACCCCGATCCGTCCCGTAGAGACCCCGATCCATCCCATAGTGACCCCGATCCGTCCCTTAGTGACCCCGATCGTCTCTTAGTGACCCCGATCCGTCCCTTTGAGACCTCGATCCGTCCCTTAGTGACCCCGATTAGTCCCTTAGAGACACCGATCCGTCCCTTAGAGACCCCGATCCATCACTTAGTTACCCTGGTCCGTCCCTTAGAGACTCCGATCCGTCCCTTAGAGACCCCGATCCGACCCTTAGTGACCCCGATCCGTCCTCCTGATCCGTCCCTAAAGAGACACCGATCCGCCCCTTAGTGACCCCGATCCGTCCCTTAGTGACCCCGATCCGTCCCTTAGTGTCCCCGATCCGTCCCTTAGTGACCCCAATCCGTCCCACCGATCCGTCACTTAGAGACCCCGATCCGTCATTTAGAGACCCCGATCCGTCCCTTAGTGACCCCGATCCGTCCCTTAGTGACCCCGATCTGTCTCTGAGAGACCCCGATCCGTCCCTTAGTGACCCCGATCCGTCCCTTTGTGACCCCGATCCGTCCACCCGATCCGTCCCTTAGTGACCCCGATCCGTCCCTTAGAGACCCCGATCCGTCCCTTAGTGACCCCGATCCGTCCCTTAGTGACCCCGATCCGTCCCTTAGTGACCACGATCCGTCCCTTAGTGACCCCGATCCGTCCCTTTCTGAACCCGATCCATCCCCCCGATCCGTCCCTTAGTGAATCCGATCCGTCCCTTAGTGACCCCGATCCGTCCTCCCGATCCGTCCCTTAATAGACCCCGATCCGCCCCTTAGAGACCCCGATCCGTCCCTTAGTGACCCCGATCCGCCCCTTAGTGAATCCGATCCGTCCCTTAGAGACCCCGATCCGTCCCTTAGTGACCCCGATCCGTCCTCCCGATCCGTCCCTTAATAAACCCCGATCCGTCCATTAGTGACCCCGATCCGTCCCTTAGTGACCCCGATCCGTCCCCACGATCCGTCCCTTAGAAACCCCGATCCGTCCCTTAGTGACCCCGATCCGTCCCCCCGATCCGTCCCTTAGAGACCCCGATTAGTCCCTTAGTGACCCCGATCTGTCCCTTAGTGACCCCGATCTGTCCCCCCGATCCGTCCCTTAGTGACCCCGATCCGTCCCCCCGATCCGTCCCTTAGTTACCCCGATACGTCCCTTAGAGACCCCGATTCGTCAATTAGTGACACAGATCCCTCCCTTAGAGACACCGATCCGTCCCTTAGAGACCCCGATCTGTCCCTTAGTGACCCCTAAACGTCCCTTAGAGACCCCGATCCGTCCCTTATTGAACCCGATCCATCCCTTAGAGACCACGATCCGCCCCTTAGTGACCCCGATCCGTCCCTTAGTGACGCCGATCCGTCCCCCCCAATCCGTCCCTTAGTGACCCCGATCCGTCGCTTAGTGACCCCGATCCGTCCCCCCGATCCGTGCCTTAGTGATCCCGATCCGCCCCTTAGTGACCCCGATCCGTCCCTTAGTGACCCCGATCCGTGACCCCGATCCGTCCCTTAGTGACCCCGATCCGTCTCTTAGAGACCCCGATCCGTCCCTTAGTGACCCCGATCCATCCCCCTGATCCGTCCCTTAGAGACGCCGATCCGTCCCTTAGTGTCCCCGATCCGTCCCCCCGATCCGTCCCTTAGAGACCCCGATTCGTCCCTTAGTGACTCCGATCCGTCCCTTAGAGACCCCGATCCGTCCCATAGTGACTCCGATACGTCCCTTAGAGACCCCGATCCGTCCCTTAGTGACCCCGATCCGTCCCTTTGTGACTCCGATCCGTCCCTTAGTGACCCCGATCCGTCCCTTAGTGACCCTGATCCATCATTTAGTGACCCCGATCCGTCCCTTAGTGACCCGATCCGTCCCCCCGATCCGTCCCTTAGTGACCCCGATCTGTCCCTTAGTGACCCCGATCCGTCCCCCCGATCCGTCCCTTAGAGACCCCGATCCGTCCCCCCGATCCGTCCCTTAGTGACCCCGATCCGTCCCTTAGAGACCCCGATCCGTCCCCCCGATCCGTCCCTTAGAGACCCCGATCTGTCCGTTAGTGACCCCGATCCGTCCCTTAGAGACCCCGATCCGTCCCCCCGATCCGTCCCTTTGAGACCCCGATCCGTCCGTTAGTGACCCCGATCCGTCCCTTAGATACCCCGATCTGCCCCTTAGTGACCACGATACGTCCCTTAGAGACCCCGATCATTCCCTTAGTGACACCGATCCGTCCGTTAGAGAACCCGATCCGTCCCATAGAGACCCCAATCCGTCCCTTAGAGACTCCGATCCGTCCCTTAGTGACCCCGATACGTCGCTTAGAGTCCCCGATCCGTCCCTTAGTGTCCCCGTTCCGTCCCTTAGTGACCCGTATCCGTCCCTTAGTGACCCCGATCCGTCCCCCCGATCCGTCCCTTAGTGACCCCGATCCATCCCTTAGTAACCCCGATCCGTCCCTTAGTAACCCCGATCCGTCCCTTAGTGACCCCGATCCGTCCCTTAGTGAACCCGATCCGTCCCTTAGAGACCCCGATCCGTCCCTTAGTGACCCCGATCCGTCCCTTAGTGACCCCGATCCGTCCCTTAGAGACCCCGATCCGTCCCTTAGTGACCCCAATCCGTCCCCCCGATCTGTCCCTTAGTGACCCCGATCCGTCCCTTAGTGACCCCGATCCGCCCCTTAGTGAATCCGATCCGTCCCTTAGAGACCCCGATCCGTCCCTTAGTGACCCCGATCCGTCCTCCCGATCCGTCCCTTAATAGACCCCGATCCGCCCCTTAGTGACCCCGATCTGCCCCTTAATGACCCCCATCCGTCCCTTAGTGACCCCGATCCGTCCCCCCGATCAGTCACTTAGAGACCCCGATTCGTCCATTAGTGACCCCGATCCGTCCCTTAGTGACCCCGATCCGTCCCCACGATCCGTCCCTTAGAGACCCCGATCCGTCCCTTAGTGACCCCGATCCGTCCCCCCGATCCGTCCCTTAGAGACCCCGATTAGTCCCTTAGTGACCCCGATCTGTCCCTTAGTGACCCCGATCTGTCCCCCCGATCCGTCCCTTAGTGACCCCGATCCGTCCCCCCGATCCGTGCCTTAGTGATCCCGATCCGTCTCTTAGTGACCCCGATCCGCCCCTTAGTGACCCCGATCCATCCCTTAGAGACCCCGATCCGTCCCTTAGTGACCCCGATCCGTCCCTTAGTGACCCCGATCCGTCCCTTAGAGACCCCGATCCGTCCCTTAGTGACCCCGATACGTCCCTTAGAGACCCCGATCGGTCCCTTAGTGACCCCTATCCATCCCTTAGAGACCCTGATCCGACCCTTAGAGACCCCGATCCGTCCCTAAGTGACACCGATCCATCCCTTAGTGACCCCGATCCGTCCCTTGGAGACCCCGATCATCCATTTTGTGACCCCGATCCATCCCTTAGAGACCCCGATCCGTCCCTTAGTGACCCCGATCCGTCCCTTAGTGACCCTGATCCGTCCCTTAGAGACCCCGATCCGTCCCTAAGAGACCCCGATCCGTCCCTTAGTGACCCCGATCCGTCCATTAGAGACGCCGATCCGTCCCTTAGTGACCCCGATCCGTCCCCTCGATCCGTCCCTTTGAGCCCCCGATCCGACCCTTTGTGACCCCAATCCGTCCCTTAGAGACCCCGATCCATCCCTTGGAGACCCCGATCCGTCCCTTAGTGACCCCGATCCGTCCCCCCGATCCGTCCATTAGAGACCACGATCCGTCCCTAAGTGACCCCGATCCGTCCCCACGATCCGTCCCTTAGAGACCCCGATCCATCCCTTAGTGACCCCGATCCATCCCTTAGTGACACCGATCCGTCCCTTAGTGACCCCGATCCGTCCCTTAGAGACCCCGATCCGTCTCCCCGTTCCGTCCCTTAGTGACCCCGATCCGTCCCTTAGATACCACGATCCGCCCCTGAGTGACCCCGATACGTCCCTTAGAGAACCGATCCGTCCCTTAGAGACCCCGATCCGTCCCTTAGTGACCCAGATCCATCCCTTAGAGACCCCGATCCATCCCTTAGAGACCCCGATCCGTCCCTTAGTGACCCCGATCCGTCCCTTAGAGACCCCGATCCGTCCCCCCGATCCGTCACTTAGTGACCCCGATCCGTCCCTTAGTGACCCCGATCCGTCCCTTAGTGACTCCGATCCGTCCCTTAGTGGCCCCGATCCGTCCCTTAGAGACCCCGATCCGTCCCTTAGAGACCCGATCCGTCCCTTAGTGACACCGATCCGTCCCTTAGTGACCCCGATCCGTCCCTTAGTGACCCCGATCCGTCCCTTAGCGACCTCGATCCGTCCCTTAGAGACCCCAATCCGTCCCTTAGAGACCCCGATCCGTCCCTTAGGGACCCCGATCCGTCCCCCCGATCCGTCCCTTAGTGACCCGATCCGTCCCTTTGTGACCCCGATCCGTCCCCCGGATCCGTCCCTTAGTGACCCAGATCCGTCCCTTAGAGACCCCGATCCGTCCATTAGAGACCCCGATCCGTCCCTTAGTGACCCCGATCCGTCCTTCTGATCTGTCCCTTAAGAGACCCCGATCCGCCCCTTAGTGACCCCGATCCGTCCCTTAGTGACCTCGATCCGTCCCCCCGATCCGTCCCTTAGAGAACCCGATCCGACCCTTAGTGACCCCGATCCGTCCCTTAGAGACCCCGATCCGTCCCTTACTGACCCCGATCCGTCCCTTAGTGACAGCGATCCGTCCCTTATTAACCCCAATCTGTTCCTTAGAGACCCCGATCCGCCGCTAAGTGACCCCGATCCGTCCCTTAGTGAACCCCATCCGTCCCTTAGAGACCCCGATCCGTCCCTTAGAAACCCCGATCCGTCCCATAGTGACCCCGATCCGTCACTTAGCGACCCCGATCCGCCCCTTAGTGACCCCGATACGTCCCTTAGAGACCCCGATCGGTCCCTTAGTGACCCCGATCCGTCCCTAAGAGACCCCGATCCGTCCCTTTGAGACCCCGATCCGTCCCTTAGTGACCCCGATACGTCCCTTAGTGAACCCGATCCGTCCCGTAGTGACCCCGATCCATCCCGTAGTGACCCCGATCCATCCCGTAGTGACCCCGATCTGTCCCTTAGATACCCCGACCTGTCCCTTAGAGACCCCGATCCGTCCCTTAGAGACCCCGATTCCTCCCTTAGTGACCCCGATCCGTCCCTTAGTGACCCCGATCCGTCCACACGATCCGTCCCTTAGAGACCCCGATCCGTCCCTTAGTGACCCCGATCCGTCCCCACGATCCGTCCCTTAGTGACCCCGATCCGTCCCTTAGTGACACCGATCCGTGCCTTAGAGACCCCGATCCGTCCCTTAGTGCCCCCGATCCGTCCCCCCGATCCGTCCCTTAGTGACCCTGATCCATCCCTTAGAGACCCCGATCCGTCCCTTTGAGACCCCGATCCGTCCCTTAGAGACCCCGATCTGTCCCTTAGTAACCCCGATACGTCCCTTAGAGACCCCGATCCGTCCCTTAGTGACCCCGATCCGTCCCTTAGTGACCCCGATCCGTCCTCCCGATCCGTCCCTTAGTGACCCCGATCCGTCCCTTAGTTACCCTGATCCGTCCCTTAGAGACTCCGATCCGTCCCTTAGAGACCCCGATCCGACCCTTAGTGACCCCGATCCGTCCTCCTGATCCGTCCCTTAGAGACCGCAATCCGCCCCTTAGTGACCCCGATCCATCCCTTAGTGACCCCGATCCGTCCCCCCGATCCGTCCCTTATAGACCCCGATCCGCCCCTTAGTGACCCCGATCCGTCCCTTAGTGACCCCGATCCGTGACCCCGATCCGTCCCTTAGTGACCCCGATCCGTCCCTTAGAGACCCCGATCCGTCCCTTAGTGTCCCTGATCCGACCCCCCGATCCGTCCCTTAGAGACCCCGATCCGTCCCTTAGTGTCCCCGATCCGTCCCTTAGTGAGCCCGATCCTTCCCTTAGAGGCCCCGATCCGTCCCTTAGTGACCCCGATCCGTCCCTTAGTGACCCCGATCCTTCCCTTAGAGACCCCGATCCGTCCCTTAGTGACCCCGATCCGTCCCTTAGTGACCCCGATCCGTCCCTTAGTGACCACGATCCGTCCCTTAGTGACCCCGATCCGTCCCTTAGTGACCACGATCCGTCCTTTAGAGACCCCGATCAGTCCCTTAGTGACCCCGATCCGTCCCCCCGATCCGTCCCTTATAGACCCCGATCCGCCCGTTAGTGACCCCGATCCGTCCCTTAGTGACCCCGATCCGTGACCCCGATCCGTCCCTTAGTGACCCCGATCCGTCCCTTAGTGACCCCGATCCGTCCCCCCGATCCATCCCTTAGTGACCCCGATCCGTCCCTTAGTGACCCCGATCCGTCCCTTAGTGACCCCGATCCGTCCCATAGAGACACCGGTCCGTCCCTTAGTGACCCCGATCCGTCCCTTAGATACCCCGATCTGCCCCTTAGTGACCACGATACGTCCCTTAGAGACCCCGATCATTCCCTTAGTGACACCGATCCGTCCGTTAGAGAACCCGATCCGTCCCTTAGAGACTCCGATCCGTCCCTTAGTGACCCCGATACGTCGCTTAGAGTCCCCGATCCGTCCCTTAGTGTCCCCGTTCCGTCCCTTAGTGACCCCGATCCGTCCCTTAGTGACCCCGATCCGTCCCCCCGATCCGTCCCTTAGTGACCCCGATCCGTCCCTTAGTGACCCCGATCCGTCCCTTAGTGACCCCGATCCGTCCCTTAGTGAACCCGATCCGTCCCTTAGAGACCCCGATCCGTCCCTTAGAGACCCCGATCCGTCCCTTAGTGACCCCGATCCGTCCCTTAGAGACCCCGATCCGTCCCTTAGTGACCCCAATCCGTCCCCCCGATCTGTCCCTTAGTGACCCCGATCCGTCCCTTTCTGACCCCGATCCGTCCCCCCGATCTGTACCTTAGAGAACCCGATCCGTCCCTTAGAGACCCCGGTTCGTCCCTTAGTGACCCCGATCCGTCCCCCCGATCTATAGCTTAGAGAACCCGATCCGTCCTTTAGAGACCCCGATCCGTCCCTTAAGAGACCCCGATCCGCCCCTTAGTGACCCCGATCTGCCCCTTAGTGACCCCGATCCGTCCCTTAGTGACCCCGATCCGTCCCCACGATCCGTCCCTTAGTGACCCCGATCCGTCCCCACGATCCGTCCCTTAGTGACCACGATACGTACCTTAGAGACCCCGATCTGTCTCTGAGAGACCCCGATCCGTCCCTTAGTGACCCCGATCCGTCCCTTAGTGACCCCGATCCGTCCCTTAGAGACCCCGATCCGTCCCTTAGAGACCCCGATCCGTCCCTTAGTGACCCCGATCCGTCCCTTAGTGACCCCGATCCGTCCCCCCGATCTATACCTTAGAGAACCCGATCCGTCCTTTAGAGACCCCGATCCGTCCCTTAAGAGACCCCGATCCGCCCCTTAGTGACCCCGATCTGCCCCTTAGTGACCCCGATCCGTCCCTTAGTGACCCCGATCCGTCCCCACGATCCGTCCCTTAGTGACCCCGATCCGTCCCCACGATCCGTCCCTTAGTGACCCCGATACGTACCTTAGAGACCCCGATCTGTCTCTGAGAGACCCCGATCGGTCCCTTAGTGACCCCGATCCGTCCCTTAGTGACCCCGATCCGTCCCTTAGAGACCCCGATCCGTCCCTTAGAGACCCCGATCCGTCCCTTAGTGACCCCGATCCGTCCCTTAGTGACCCCGATCCGCCCCTTAGTGACCCCGATCCGCCCCTTAGAGACCCGGATCCGTCCCTTAGTGACCCCGATCCGTCCTCCCGATCCGTCCCTTAATAGACCCCCATCCGTCCCTTAGTGACCCCGATCCGTCCCCCCGATCAGTCACTTAGAGACCCCGATCCGTCCCTTAGTGACCCCGATCCGTCCCTTAGTGACCCCGATCCGTCTCTTAGTGACCCCGATCCGTCCCTTAGTGACCCCGATCCGTCCCCCCGATCCGTCCCTTAGAGACCCCGATTAGTCCCTTAGTGACCCTGATCTGTCCCTTAGTGACCCCAATCTGTCCCCCCGATCCGTCCCTTAGTGACCCCGTTCCGTCCCCCCGATCCGTCCCTTAGTGACCCCGATCTGTCCCATAGTGACCCCTATACGTCCCTTAGAGACCCCGATCCGTCCCTTATTGAACCCGATCCATCCCTTAGAGACCACGATCCGTGCCTTAGTGATCCCGATCCGTCTCTTAGTGACCCAGATCCGTCCCTTAGTCACCCCGATCCGTCCCTTAGAGACCCCGATCCGTCCCTTAGACACCCCGATCCATCCCTTAGTGACCCCGATCCGTCCCTTAGTGACCTCGATCCGTCCCTTAGTGACCCCGATCCGTCCCTTAGAGACACCAATCCATCCCTTAGTGACCCCGATCCGTCCCTTAGTGACCCCGATCCGTCCCTTAGAGACCCCGATCCTCCCCTTAGTGACCCCGATCCGTCCCTTAGACACCCCGATCCGTACCTTAGTGACCCCCAACCGTCCCCCCGATACGTCCCTTAGAGACCCCGATCCGTCCCTTAGAGACCCCGATCCGCCCCTTAGTGACCCCGATCCGTTCCTTAAGAGACCCCGATCCGCCCCTTAGTGACCCCGATCCGCCCCTTAGTGACAGCGATCCGTCCTCCCGATCCGTCCCTTAGAGACCCCGATCCGTCCCTTAGTGACCCCGATACGTCCCTTAGAGACCCCGATGCGTCCCTTAGTGACCACTATCCATCGCTTAGTGACCCCGATCCGTCCCTTAGTGACCCCGATCCGTCCATTAGAGACCCCGATCCGTCCCCCCGATCCGTCCCTTAGTGACCCCGATCCGTCCCCCCGATCCGTCCCTTAGAGACCCCGATCCGTCCCTTAGTGACCCCGATCCGTCCCTTAGAGACACCAATCCATCCCTTGTAGACCCCGATCCGTCCCTTAGAGACCCCGATCCGTCCCTTAGTGACCCCGATCCGTCCCTTAGTGACCCCGATCCATCCCTTAGTGACCCTGATCCCTCTCCCCGATCCGTCCCTTAGTGACCCCAATCCGTCCCTTAGAGACCCCGATCCGTCCCTTAGTGACCCCGATCCATCCCTTAGTGACCCCGATCAGTCCCTTAGAGACCCCGATCCGTCCCTTAGCGACCCCGATCCGTTCTCCCGATCCGTCCCTTAGAGACCCCGATCCGTCCCTTAGTGACTCCGATCCGTCTCTTAGTGACCCCGATCCGTCCCTTAGAGACCCCGATCCGTCTCCCCGATCCGTCCCTTAGTGACCCCGATCCGTCCCTTAGAGACCCCGATCCGTCCCCCCGATCCGTCCCTTAGAGACCCCAATCCGTCCCTTAGTGACCCCGATCCGTCCCTTAGAGACCCCGATCCGTCCCCCCGATTCGTCCCTTAGAGACCCCGATCCGTCCCTTAGTGACCCCGATCCGTCCCTTAGTGACCCTGATCCGTCCCTTAGAGACCCCGATCCGTCCCTTAGAGACCCGATCCGTCCCTTAGTGACCCGGATCCGTCCCTTAGTGACCGCGATCCGTCCCCCCCATCCGTCCCTTAGTGACCCCGATCCGTCCCTTTGTGACCCCGATCCTTCCCCCCGATCCGTCCCTTAGTGACCCCGATCCGTCCCTTAGAGACCCCGATCCGTCACTTAGAGACCCCGATCCGTCCCTTAGTGACCCCGATCCGTCCTCCCGATCCGTCTCTTAAGAGACCCCGTCCACCCCTTAGTGACCCCGATCCGCCCAATAGTGACCCCGATCAGTCCCTTAGTGACCCCGATCCATCCCCCCGATCCGTCCCTTAGAGACCGCGAACCGCCCCTTAGTGACCCCGTTCCGTCCCTTAGTGACCCCGATCCGTCCTCCCGATCCGTCCCTTAGAGACCCCGATCCGTCCCTTAGTGACCCCGATCCGTCCCTTAGTGACCCCGATCCGTCCCCCCGATCCGTCCCTTAGAGACCCCGATCCGTTCCTTAGTGACCCCGATCCGTCCCCCCGATCCATCCCTTAGAGACCCCAATCCATCCCTTAGTGACCCCGATCCGTCCCTTAGTGACCCCGATCCGTCCCCCCGATCCGTCCCTTAGTGACCCCGATCCGTCCCCCCGATCCGTCCCTTAGTGACCCCGATCCGTCCCTTAGTGACCCCGATCCGTCCCTTAGTGACCCCGATCCGTCCCTTAGTGAACCCGATCCGTCCCTTAGAGACCCCGATCCGTCCCTTAGAGACCCCGATCCGTCCCTTAGTGACCCCGATCCGTCCCTTAGAGACCCCGATCCGTCCCTTAGTGACCCCAATCCGTCCCCCCGATCTGTCCCTTAGTGACCCCGATCCGTCCCTTTCTGACCCCGATCCGTCCCCCCGATCTGTACCTTAGAGAACCCGATCCGTGCCTTAGAGACCCCGGTTCGTCCCTTAGTGACCCCGATCCGTCCCCCCGATCTATAGCTTAGAGAACCCGATCCGTCCTTTAGAGACCCCGATCCGTCCCTTAAGAGACCCCGATCCGCCCCTTAGTGACCCCGATCTGCCCCTTAGTGACCCCGATCCGTCCCTTAGTGACCCCGATCCGTCCCTTAGTGACCCCGATCCGTCCCCACGATCCGTCCCTTAGTGACCCCGATCCGTCCCCACGATCCGTCCCTTAGTGACCCCGATACGTACCTTAGAGACCCCGATCTGTCTCTGAGAGACCCCGATCCGTCCCTTAGTGACCCCGATCCGTCCCTTAGTGACCCCGATCCGTCCCTTAGAGACCCCGATCCGTCCCTTAGAGACCCCGATCCGTCCCTTAGTGACCCCGATCCGTCCCTTAGTGACCCCGATCCGTCCCCCCGATCTATACCTTAGAGAACCCGATCCGTCCTTTAGAGACCCCGATCCGTCCCTTAAGAGACCCCGATCCGCCCCTTAGTGACCCCGATCTGCCCCTTAGTGACCCCGATCCGTCCCCACGATCCGTCCCTTAGTGACCCCGATCCGTCCCCACGATCCGTCCCTTAGTGACCCCGATACGTACCTTAGAGACCCCGATCTGTCTCTGAGAGACCCCGATCCGTCCCTTAGTGACCCCGATCCGTCCCTTAGTGACCCCGATCCGTCCCTTAGAGACCCCGATCCGTCCCTTAGAGACCCCGATCCGTCCCTTAGTGACCCCGATCCGTCCCTTAGTGACCCCGATCCGTCCCCACGATCCGTCCCTTAGTGACCCCGATCCGTCCCCACGATCCGTCCCTTAGTGACCCCGATACGTACCTTAGAGACCCCGATCTGTCTCTGAGAGACCCCGATCCGTCCCTTAGTGACCCCGATCCGTCCCTTAGTGACCCCGATCCGTCCCTTAGAGACCCCGATCCGTCCCTTAGAGACCCCGATCCGTCCCTTAGTGACCCCGATCCGTCCCTTAGTGACCCCGATCCGTCCTCCCGATCCGTCCCTTAATAGACCCCCATCCGTCCCTTAGTGACCCCGATCCGTCCCCCCGATCAGTCACTTAGAGACCCCGATCCGTCCCTTAGTGACCCCGATCCGTCCCTTAGTGACCCCGATCCGTCCCTTAGTGACCCCGATCCGTCCCCCCGATCCGTCCCTTAGAGACCCCGATTAGTCCCTTAGTGACCCTGATCTGTCCCTTAGTGACCCCAATCTGTCCCCCGATCCGTCCCTTAGTGACCCCGTTCCGTCCCCCGATCCGTCCCTTAGTGACCCCGATCTGTCCCTTAGTGACCCAGATCCGTCCCTTAGTCACCCCGATCCGTCCCTTAGAGACCCCGATCCGTCCCTTAGACACCCCGATCCATCCCTTAGTGACCCCGATCCGTCCCTTAGTGACCCCGATCCGTCCCTTAGAGACACCAATCCATCCCTTAGTGACCCCGATCCGTCCCTTAGTGACCCCGATCCGTCCCTTAGAGACCCCGATCCTCCCCTTAGTGACCCCGATCCGTCCCTTAGACACCCCGATCCGTCCCTTAGTGACCCCCAACCGTCCCCCCGATCCGTCCCTTAGAGACCCCGATCCGTCCCTTAGAGACCCCGATCCGCCCCTTAGTGACCCCGATCCGTTCCTTAAGAGACCCCGATCCGCCCCTTAGTGACCCCGATCCGCCCCTTAGTGACAGCGATCTGTCCTCCCGATCCGTCCCTTAGAGACCCCGATCCGTCCCTTAGTGACCCCGATCCGTCCCTTAGTGACCCCGATCCGTCCCCCCGATCCATCCCTTAGAGACCCCGATCCGTCCCTTAGTGACCCCGATACGTCCCTTAGAGACCCCGATCCGTCCCTTAGTGACCACTATCCATCCCTTAGTGACCCCGATCCGTCCCTTAGTGACCCCGATCCGTCCATTAGAGACCCCGATCCGTCCCCCCGATCCGTCCCTTAGTGACCCCGATCCGTCCCCCCGATCCGTCCCTTAGAGACCCCGATCCGTCCCTTAGTGACCCCGATCCGTCCCTTAGAGACCCCAATCCATCCCTTGTAGACCCCGATCCGTCCCTTAGAGACCCCGATCCATCCCTTAGTGACCCGATCCGTCCCTTAGTGACCCCGATCCATCCCTTAGTGACCCTGATCCCTCTCCCCGATCCGTCCCTTAGTGACCCCGATCCGTCCCTTAGAGTCCCCGATCCGTCCCTTAGTGACCCCGATCCATCCCTTAGTGACCCCGATCAGTCCCTTAGAGACCCCGATCCGTCCCTTAGCGACCCCGATCCGTTCTCCCGATCCGTCCCTTAGAGACCCCGATCCGTCCCTTAGTGACCCCGATCCGTCTCTTAGTGACCCCGATCCGTCCCTTAGTGACCCCGATCCGTCCCTTAGAGACCCCGATCCGTTTCCCCGATCCGTCCCTTAGTGACCCCGATCCGTCCCTTAGAGACCCCGATCCGTCCCCCCGATCCGTCCCTTAGAGACCCCAATCCGTCCCTTAGTGACCCCGATCCGTCCCTTAGAGACCCCGATCCGTCCCCCCGATTCGTCCCTTAGAGACCCCGATCCGTCCCTTAGTGACCCCGATCCGTCCCTTAGTGACCCCGATCCGTCCCTTAGAGACCCCGATCCGTCCCGTAGAGACCCGATCCGTCCCTTAGTGACCCGGATCCGTCCCTTAGTGACCGCGATCCGTCCCCCCCATCCGTCCCTTAGTGACCCCGATCCGTCCCTTTGTGACCCCGATCCTTCCCCCCGATCCGTCCCTTAGTGACCCCGATCCGTCCCTTAGAGACCCCGATCCGTCACTTAGAGACCCCGATCCGTCCCTTAGTGACCCCGATCCGTCCTCCCGATCCGTCCCTTAGTGACCCCGATCCGTCCCTTAGAGACACCAATCCATCCCTTAGTGACCCCGATCCGTCCCTTAGTGACCCCGATCCGTCCCTTAGAGACCCCGATCCTCCCCTTAGTGACCCCGATCCGTCCCTTAGACACCCCGATCCGTCCCTTAGTGACCCCCAACCGTCCCCCCGATCCATCCCTTAGAGACCCCGATCCGTCCCTTAGAGACCCCGATCCGTCCCTTAGTGACCACTATCCATCCCTTAGTGACCCCGATCCGTCCCTTAGTGACCCCGATCCGTTCCTTAAGAGACCCCGATCCGCCCCTTAGTGACCCCGATCCGCCCCTTAGTGACAGCGATCTGTCCTCCCGATCCGTCCCTTAGAGACCCCGATCCGTCCCTTAGTGACCCCGATCCGTCCCTTAGTGACCCCGATCCGTCCCCCCGATCCATCCCTTAGAGACCCCGATCCGTCCCTTAGTGACCCCGATACGTCCCTTAGAGACCCCGATCCGTCACTTAGTGACCACTATCCATCCCTTAGTGACCCCGATCCGTCCCTTAGTGACCCCGATCCGTCCATTAGAGACCCCGATCCGTCCCCCCGATCCGTCCCTTAGTGACCCCGATCCGTCCCCCCGATCCGTCCCTTAGAGACCCCGATCCATCCCTTAGTGACCCCGATCCGTCCCTTAGAGACCCCAATCCATCCCTTGTAGACCCCGATCCGTCCCTTAGAGACCCCGATCCATCCCTTAGTGACCCCGATCCGTCCCTTAGTGACCCCGATCCATCCCTTAGTGACCCTGATCCCTCTCCCCGATCCGTCCCTTAGTGACCCCGATCCGTCCCTTAGAGACCCCGATCCGTCCCTTAGTGACCCCGATCCATCCCTTAGTGACCCCGATCAGTCCCTTAGAGACCCCGATCCGTCCCTTAGCGACCCCGATCCGTTCTCCCGATCCGTCCCTTAGAGACCCCGATCCGTCCCTTAGTGACCCCGATCCGTCTCTTAGTGACCCCGATCAGTCCCTTAGTGACCACGATCCATCCCTTAGAGACCCCGATCCGTCTCCCCGATCCGTCCCTTAGTGACCCCGATCCGTCCCTTAGAGACCCCGATCCGTCCCCCCGATCCGTCCCTTAGAGACCCCAATCCGTCCCTTAGTGACCCCGATCCGTCCCTTAGAGACCCCGATCCGTCCCCCCGATTCGTCCCTTAGAGACCCCGATCCGTCCCTTAGTGACCCCGATCCGTCCCTTAGTGACCCCGATCCGTCCCTTAGAGACCCCGATCCGTCCCGTAGAGACCCGATCCGTCCCTTAGTGACCCGGATCCGTCCCTTAGTGACCGCGATCCGTCCCCCCCATCCGTCCCTTAGTGACCCCGATCCGTCCCTTTGTGACCCCGATCCTTCCCCCCGATCCGTCCCTTAGTGACCCCGATCCGTCCCTTAGAGACCCCGATCCGTCACTTAGAGACCCCGATCCGTCCCTTAGTGACCCCGATCCGTCCTCCCGATCCGTCTCTTAAGAGACCCCGTCCACCCCTTAGTGACCCCGATCCGCCCAATAGTGACCCCGATCAGTCCCTTAGTGACCCCGATCCATCCCCCCGATCCGTCCCTTAGAGACCGCGAACCGCCCCTTAGTGACCCCGTTCCGTCCCTTAGTGACCCCGATCCGTCCTCCCGATCCGTCCCTTAGAGACCCCGATCCGTCCCTTAGTGACCCCGATCCGTCCCTTAGTGACCCCGATCCGTCCCCCGATCCGTCCCTTAGAGACCCCGATCCGTTCCTTAGTGACCCCGATCCGTCCCCCCGATCCATCCCTTAGAGACCCCAATCCATCCCTTAGTGACCCCGATCCGTCCCTTAGTGACCCCGATCCGACCCCCGATCCGTCCCTTAGTGACCCCGATCCGTCCCCCCGATCCATCCCTTAGTGACCCCGATACGTCCCTTAGAGACCCCGATCCGTCCCTTAGTGACCCCGATCCATCCCTTAGAGACCCCGATCCGTCCCTTAGAGACCCCGATCCGTCCCTTAGTGACCCCGATCTGTCCCTTAGTGACCCCGATCTGTCCCTAAGTGACCCCGATCCGTCCCCCCGATCCGTCCCTTAGTGACCCCGATCCATCCCCCCGATCCGTCCCTTATTGACCCCGATCCGTCACTTAGTGACCCCGATCCGTCCCTTAGAGACCCCGATCCGTCACTTAGTGACCCCGATCCGTCCCCCCGATCCGTCCCTTATTGACCCCGATCCGTCCCTTAGTGACCCCGATCCGCCCCTTAGTGACCCCGATCCGCCCCTTAGTGACCCCGATCCGTCCCTTAGTGACCCCGATCCGTCCCTTAAGAGAACCCGATCCGCCCCTTCGTGACCCCAATCCGCCCCTTAGTGACCCCGATCCGTCCCTTAGTGACCCCGATCCATTCTCCCGATCCGTCCCTTAGAGACCCCGATCCGTCCCTTAGAGACCCCGATCCGTCCCCCCGATTCGTCCCTTAGAGACCCCGATCCGTCCCTTAGTGACCCCGATCCGTCCCTTAGTGACCCCGATCCGTCCCTTAGAGACCCCGATCCGTCCCGTAGAGACCCGATCCGTCCCTTAGTGACCCGGATCCGTCCCTTAGTGACCGCGATCCGTCCCCCCCATCCGTCCCTTAGTGACCCCGATCCGTCCCTTTGTGACCCCGATCCTTCCCCCCGATCCGTCCCTTAGTGACCCCGATCCGTCCCTTAGAGACCCCGATCCGTCACTTAGAGACCCCGATCCGTCCCTTAGTGACCCCGATCCGTCCTCCCGATCCGTCTCTTAAGAGACCCCGTCCACCCCTTAGTGACCCCGATCCGCCCAATAGTGACCCCGATCAGTCCCTTAGTGACCCCGATCCATCCCCCCGAGCCGTCCCTTAGAGACCGCGAACCGCCCCTTAGTGACCCCGTTCCGTCCCTTAGTGACCCCGATCCGTCCTCCCGATCCGTCCCTTAGAGACCCCGATCCGTCCCTTAGTGACCCCGATCCGTCCCTTAGTGACCCCGATCCGTCCCCCCGATCCGTCCCTTAGAGACCCCGATCCTTCCCTTAGTGACCCTGATCCGTCCCTTAGTGACCCCGATCCGTCCCCCCGATCCGTCCCTTAGAGACCCCGATCCGTTCCTTAGTGACCCCGATCCGTCCCCCCGATCCAGCCCTTAGAGACCCCAATCCATCCCTTAGTGACCCCGATCCGTCCCTTAGTGACCCCGATCCGTCCCCCCGATCCGTCCCTTAGTGACCCCGATCCGTCCGCCCGATCCGTCCCTTAGTGACCCCGATACGTCCCTTAGAGACCCCGATCCGTCCCTTAGTGACCCCGATCCGTCCCACCGATCCGTCCCTTAGTGACCCCGATCCGTCCCCCCGATCCGTCCCTTAGTGACCCCGATACGTCCCTTAGAGACCCCGATCCGTCCCTTAGTGACCCCGATCCATCCCTTAGAGACCCCGATCCGTCCCTTAGAGACCCCGATCCGTCCCTTAGTGACCCCGATCTGTCCCTTAGTGACCCCGATCTGTCCCTAAGTGACCCCGATCCGTCACTTAGTGACCCCGATCCGTCCCTTAGAGACCCCGATCCGTCACTTAGTGACCCCGATCCGTCCCCCCGATCCGTCCCTTATTGACCCCGATCCGTCCCTTAGTGACCCCGATCCGCCCCTTAGTGACCCCGATCCGCCCCTTAGTGACCCCGATCCGTCCCTTAGTGACCCCGATCCGTCCCTTAAGAGAACCCGATCCGCCCCTTCGTGACCCCAATCCGCCCCTTAGTGACCCCGATCCGTCCCTTAGTGACCCCGATCCGTTCTCCCGATCCGTCCCTTAGAGACCCCGATCCGTCCCTTAGTGACCCCAATCAGTCCCTTAGTGACCCCGATCCGTCCCCCCGATCCGTCCCTTAGAGACCCCGATCCGTCCCTTAGTGACCCCGATACGTCCCTTAGAGACCCCGATCCGTCCCTTAGTGACCCCGATCCGTCCCTTAGTGACCCCGATCCGTCCCTTAGTGACCCCGATCCGTCCCTTAGTGACCCCGATCCGTCCCTTAGAGACCCCGATCCGTCCCTTAGAGACCCCGATCCGTCCCTTAGTGACCCCGATCCGTCCCTTAGTGACCCCGATCCGTCCCTTAGTGACCCCGATCCGTCCCTTAGTGACCCCGATCCGCCCCTTAGAGACCCCGATCCGTCCCTTAGTGACCCCGATCCGTCCTCCCGATCCGTCCCTTAATAGACCCCCATCCGTCCCTTAGTGACCCCGATCCGTCCCCCCGATCAGTCACTTAGAGACCCCGATCCGTCCCTTAGTGACCCCGATCCGTCCCTTAGTGACCCCGATCCGTCCCTTAGTGACCCCGATCCGTCCCTTAGTGACCCCGATCCGTCCCCCCGATCTGTCCCTTAGAGACCCCGATTAGTCCCTTAGTGACCCTGATCTGTCCCTTAGTGACCCCAATCTGTCCCCCCGTTCCGTCCCTTAGTGACCCCGTTCCGTCCCCCCGATCCGTCCCTTAGTGACCCCGATCTGTCCCTTAGTGACCCCTATACGTCCCTTAGAGACCCCGATCCGTCCCTTATTGAACCCGATCCATCCCTTAGAGACCACGATCCGTGCCTTAGTGATCCCGATCCGTCTCTTAGTGACCCAGATCCGTCCCTTAGTCACCTCGATCCGTCCCTTAGAGACCCCGATCCGTCCCTTAGACACCCCGATCCGTCCCTTAGTGACCCCGATCCGTCCCTTAGTGACACCGATCCGTCCCTTAGAGACACCAATCCATCCCTTAGTGACCCCGATCCGTCCCTTCGTGACCCCGATCCGTCCCTTAGAGACCCCGATCCTCCCCTTAGTGACCCCGATCCGTCCCTTAGACACCCCGATCCGTCCCTTAGTGACCCCCAACCGTCCCCCCGATCCGTCCCTTAGAGACCCCGATCCGTCCCTTAGAGACCCCGATCCGCCCCTTAGTGACCCCGATCCGTTCCTTAAGAGACCCCGATCCGCCCCTTAGTGACCCCGATCCGCCCCTTAGTGACAGCGATCCGTCCTCCCGATCCGTCCCTTAGAGACCCCGATCCGTCCCTTAGTGACCCCGATCCGTCCCTTAGTGACCCCGATCCGTCTCCCCGATCCATCCCTTAGAGACCCCGATCCGTCCCTTAGTGACCCCGATACGTCCCTTAGAGACCCCGATCCGTCCCTTAGTGACCCCGATCCGTCCCTTAGTGACCCCGATCCGTCCCTTAGTGACACCGATCCGTCCCTAAGTGACACCGATCCATCCCTTAGTGACCCCGATCCGTCCCTTGGAGACCCCGATCATCCCTTTTGTGACCCCGATCCATCCCTTAGAGACCCCGATCTGTCCCTTAGTGACCCCGATCCGTCCCTTAGTGACCCCGATCCGTCCCTTAGAGACCCCGATCCGTCCCCCCGATCCGTCCCTTAGTGACCCCGATCCGTCCCCCCGATCCGTCCCTTAGAGACCCCGATCCGTCCCTTAGTGACCCCGATCCGTCCCTTAGAGACCCCAATCCATCCCTTGTAGACCCCGATCCGTCCCTTAGAGACCCCGATCCGTCCCTTAGTGACCCCGATCCGTCCCTTAGTGACCCCGATCCATCCCTTAGTGACCCTGATCCCTCTCCCCGATCCGTCCCTTAGTGACCCCGATCCGTCCCTTAGAGACCCCGATCCGTCCCTTAGTGACCCCGATCCATCCCTTAGTGACCCCGATCAGTCCCTTAGAGACCCCTATCCGTCCCTTAGCGACCCCGATCCGTTCTCCCGATCCGTCCCTTAGAGACCCCGATCCGTCCCTTAGTGACCCCGATCCGTCTCTTAGTGACCCCGATCCGTCCCTTAGTGACCCCGATCCGTCCCTTAGAGACCCCGATCCGTCTCCCCGATCCGTCCCTTAGTGACCCCGATCCGTCCCTTAGAGACCCCGATCCGTCCCTTAGAGACCCCGATCCGTCCCCCCGATCCGTCCCTTAGAGACCCCAATCCGTCCCTTAGTGACCCCGATCCGTCCCTTAGAGACCCCGATCCGTCCCCCCGATTCGTCCCTTAGAGACCCCGATCCGTCCCTTAGTGACCCCGATCCGTCCCTTAGAGACCCCGATCCGTCCCTTAGAGACCCCGATCCGTCCCTTAGAGACCCGATCCGTCCCTTAGTGACCCGGATCCGTCCCTTAGTGACCGCGATCCGTCCCCCCCATCCGTCCCTTAGTGACCCCGATCCGTCCCTTTGTGACCCCGATCCTTCCCCCCGATCCGTCCCTTAGTGACCCCGATCCGTCCCTTAGAGACCCCGATCCGTCACTTAGAGACCCCGATCCGTCCCTTAGTGACCCCGATCCGTCCTCCCGATCCGTCTCTTAAGAGACCCCGTCCACCCCTTAGTGACCCCGATCCGCCCAATAGTGACCCCGATCCGTCCCTTAGTGACCCCGATCCATCCCCCCGATCCGTCCCTTAGAGACCGCGAACCGCCCCTTAGTGACCCCGTTCCGTCCCTTAGTGACCCCGATCCGTCCTCCCGATCCGTCCCTTAGAGACCCCGATCCTTCCCTTAGTGACCCTGATCCGTCCCTTAGTGACCCCGATCCGTCCCCCCGATCCGTCCCTTAGAGACCCCGATCCGTTCCTTAGTGACCCCGATCCGTCCCCCCGATCCATCCCTTAGAGACCCCAATCCATCCCTTAGTGACCCCGATCCGTCCCTTAGTGAACCGATCCGTCCCCCCGATCCGTCCCTTAGTGACCCCGATCCGTCCCCCCGATCCGTCCCTTAGTGACCCCGATACGTCCCTTAGAGACCCCGATCCGTCCCTTAGTGACCCCGATCCATCCCTTAGAGACCCCGATCCGTCCCTTAGAGACCCCGATCCGTCCCTTAGTGACCCCGATACGTCCCTTAGAGACCCCGATCTGTCCCTAAGTGACCCCGATCCGTCCCCCCGATCCGTCCCTTAGTGACCCCGATCCATCCCCCCGATCCGTCCCTTATTGACCCCGATCCGTCCCTTAGTGACCCCGATCCGTCCCTTAGAGACCCCGATCCGTCACTTAGTGACCCCGATCCGTCCCCCCGATCCGTCCCTTAGTGACGCCGATCCGTCCCTTAGTGACCCCGAACCGTCCCTTATTGACCCCGATCCGTCCCTTAGAGACCCCGATCCGTCCCTTAGTGACCCCGATCCGTCCCTTAGAGACCCCAATACGCCCCTTAGTGACCCCGATCCGTCCCTTAGAGACCCCGATCTGTCCCTTAGTGACCCCGATCCGTCCCCCCGATCCGTCCCTTAGAGACCCCGATCCGTCCCTTAGTGACCCCGATCCGTCCCTTAGAGACCCCAATCCATCCCTTGTAGACCCCGATCCGTCCCTTAGTGACCCCGATCCGTCCCTTAGTGACCCCGATCCGTCCCCCCGATCCGTCCCTTAGAGACCCCGATCCGTCCCTTAGTGACCCCGATCCGTCCCTTAGTGACCCCGATCCATCCCTTAGTGACCCTGATCCGTCTCCCCGATCCGTCCCTTAGTGACCCCGATCCGTCCCTTAGAGACCCCGATCCGTCCCTTAGTGACCCCGATCCATCCCTTAGTGACCCCGATCCGTCCCTTAGAGACCCCGATCCGTCCCTTAGTGACCCCGATCCGTTCTCCCGATCCGTCCCTTAGAGACCCCGATCCGTCCCTTTGTGACCCCGATCCGTCTCTTAGTGACCCCGATCCGTCCCTTAGTGACACCGATCCGTCCCTTAGAGACCCCGATCCGTCTCCCCGATCCGTCCCTTAGTGACCCCGATCCGTCCCTTCGAGACCCCGATCCGTCCACCCGATCCGTCCCTTAGAGACCCCAATCCGTCCCTTAGTGACCCCGATCCGTCCCTTAGAGACCCCGATCCATCCCTTAGTGACCCCGATCCGTCCCTTAGAGACCCCGATCCGTCTCCCCGATCCATTCATTCCTGATCCTAACCACTCGATTGACCCTGTCTCCCCCACACCCTCAAGACAGTGCGTTCCAGATCCTAACCACTCTATTGACCCTGTCTCCTCCACACTCTCAGACAGTGCGTTCCAGACCCTAACCACTCGATTGACCCTGTCTCCTCCACACTCTCAGACAGTGCGTTCCAGACCCTAACCACTCGATTGACCCTGTCTCCCCCACACTCTCAGACAGTGCATTCCAGATCCTGACCACTCGATTGACCCTGTCTCCCCCACACTCTCAGACAGTGCGTTCCAGATCCTGACCACTCGATTGACCCTGTCTCCCCCACATTCTCAGACAGTGCGTTCCAGATCCTAACCACTCGATTGACCCTGTCTCCCCCACACTCTCCGACAGTGCGTTCCAGATCCTAACTACTCGCTGTGTGAAAAAGTTTCTCCTGTCGCCATTGCTTCTTTTCCTAATCCCCTTAAATCTGTGTCCCCTCTGGTTCTCCATCCTTCCACCAATGGGAACAGTTCCTCCCTCTCCACTCTGTCCAGACCCCTCACGGTTTTGAACACCTCGATCAAATCTCCTCTCGACCTTCTCTTCTCCAAGGAAAACATTCCCAACTTCTCCAATCTCTCCCCGTGAACTGAAGTTCCTCATCCCTGGAACCATTCTCGTCAATCTTTTCCACACTCTCCCCAACACCTTCACATCCTTCCTAAAGTGCGGAGCCCAGAACTGGACACAACACTCCAGCTGAGCATGAACCTGTGTCTTAAACCAGCTCAACACACCCTCCCTGCTCTTGTACTCTCTGCCCCTATTAATAAAGCCCAGGATACTGTCTGCTTTATGACCCGCTCTCTCAACCTGTGTCTCATACACGTTTAACATGACGTCCTTGACATGCAGCAGGGATTGATTCCTCCACCGATTCACTCTCAGCTTTCCCCCCCATGAAGTGGGTCTCTGTTAGAATGAAAGGTTAAGCAGGAGAGAGCCCTGCTTCACTTCATTCCGGACGGAGCGATGACCAGCCTTCGACAGTCAGCCACGGTGTCAGCACTCGAGAAACCTCTGAACTGGCCGACGTGACTGACATCACCAACACAGGTCCACACCTTTCAGTGCAGAGCTGGGAGAGAGACATTCAGAGCGCCTCAGCGGACATGAAGGTAGGCGGAAGAGGTGATGAGCCTCGGGAGAAGCTCAGGGAAGAGCAGGAGGTGGCGGCGTCAGGGACGGGAGTGAGAACAAGCGAGGGGGATGTCTCACCCTGGAAACTCCTTCAAAGCTGAGGGTTTGGCCTGGGACGTGGAAGGAGGCTGAAAGCAACAGCAAATGCAGGAGGCGGGAAAGTTTGGGTGTCGGAGGGGAGAGTTTTGGGATATTACGGCCCGGCCCACTGCTACGCATCGAACGCAAGGATATAAACTGGTGTGAATTTTATGATGATTTAATCCGTGAATATCCACACTCATTTTCGAGAACGCTTTTATACAGAGTTACTTTATCAGCAAGGACACAGTCGAAGCTAACGTTCTCCCCCTGGTGCCAGTACTGAGGGAGTGCTGCACTGTCGGAGTGAGATGTATATACTCTAGGATTTGAGCTCCATAATCGACACTGACACTGCCCCGGTGCCAGTACTGAGGGAGTGCTGCACTGTCGGAGGGAGATGTATATACTCTAGGATTTGAGCTCCATAATCCAGGCTGACACTCCCCCCCGGTGCCAGTACTGAGGGAGTGCTGCACTGTCGGAGGTGCAGTCTTTCAGTTGATGCACTAAGCCATTACCCTGTCTGATTTGATCCCAGGGTTGCTATTGGATATTGTGTAAGGGAGATTTCCCCAGTGTCCAGGAATCAATACTTGCCTCACAGTCAAAAACATGTAAACAGGAGCATTGGGATCTCTAGTTATTAATAGTGGTGACAGTTTAATAAGGCCATTAAGGAAGCAACCCGAGCATTGTGGGTTACTTCTGGAGGCTTAGAATGTAAAGTAGTGTGTTGTACCAAACCTCTGTTAGACCACATTGGGAGCAATGTGCATAGTTGTGGTCTCCGTATCCCTCGGTCATACCACAATTTGAGCGCTGTGCACAGTTCTGGTATCAATTCCCTCGGTCAGACCACACTCGGAGCACTGTGCACAGTTCTGGTCTACATTTCCCTCAGTTAGACCACACTCGAATCACCGTGCCCAGTTCTGGTCTACATTTCCCTCGGTTAGACCACACATGGAGCGCTGTGCACATGTCTGGTATCAATTCCCTCAGTCAGACCACACTTGGAGCGCTGTGCACAGTTCTGGTCTCCACATTATAAGTATACATAGCCACTAGGCAAGGTGGGAAAGAGTTTAAAAGGATGATTCCAGAACTGCAGGGTTGTAGGTATAGGAAGATACGAGCAGTTCATGGCTCAATCAGAACAAACAGCTATGTATTGGAGATATTTAAAATGATGAAAGGTATTTATAGAATTAAGACTGAGAGTGATTAACTTTCTGGTGAAGGGGAAAACTAGAGGATCATCGATAGGATAGGGTCACTAATAAATCTAGTTAGGGGGGAATCAGGAGAAATATCTAGAGGGTCATCGATAGGATAGGGTCACTAATAAATCTAGTCAGGGGGGCATCAGGAGAAATATCTAGAGGGTCATCGATAGGATAGGGTCACTAATAAATCTAGTCAGGAGAATCAGGAGAAATATCTAGAGGATCATCGATAGGATAGGGTCACTAATAAATCTAGTCAGGAGAATCAGGATAAATATCTAGAGGATCATCGATAGGATAGGGTCACTAATAAATCTAGTCAGGGGGGCATCAGGAGAAATATCTAGAGGGTCATCGATAGGATAGGGTCACTAATAAATCTAGTCAGGGGGGACCAGGAGAAATATCTAGAGGATCATCGATAGGATAGGGTCACTAATAAATCTAGTCAGGGGGGCATCAGGAGAAATATCTAGAGGGTCATCGATAGGATAGGGTCACTAATAAATCTAGTCAGGGGGGAATCAGGAGAAATATCTAGAGGATCATCGATAGGACAGGGTCACTAATAAATCTAATCAGGGGGGAACAGGAGAAATATCTAGAGGGTCATCGATAGGATAAGGTCACTAATAAATCTAGTCGGGGGGGGATCAGGAGAAATATCTAGAGGGTCATCGATAGGATAGGGTCACTAATAAGTCTAGTCAGGGGAGAATCAGCAGAAATATCTAGAGGGTCAACGATAGGATAGGGTCACTAATAAATCTAGTCAGGGGAGAATCAGGAGAAATATCTAGAGGGTCAACGATAGGATAGGGTCACTAATAAATCTAGTCAGGGGGGAATCAGGAGAAATATCTAGAGGATCATCGATAGGACAGGGTCACTAATAAATCTAATCAGGGGGGAACAGGAGAAATATCTAGAGGGTCATCGATAGGATAAGGTCACTAATAAATCTAGTCGGGGGGGGATCAGGAGAAATATCTAGAGGGTCATCGATAGGATAGGGTCACTAATAAGTCTAGTCAGGGGAGAATCAGGAGAAATATCTAGAGGGTCAACGATAGGATCGGGTCACTAATAAATCTAGTCGGTGGGGGATCAGGAGAAATATCTAGAGGGTCATCGATAGGATAGGATCACTAATAAATCTAGTTAGGGGGGAATCAGGAGAAATATCTAGAGGGTCATCGATAGGATAGGGTCACTAATAAATCTAGTCAGGGGGGGATCAGGAGAAATATCTAGAGGGTCATCGATAGGATAGGGTCATTAATAAATCTAGTCAGGGGAGAATCAGGAGAAATATCTAGAGGGTCATCGATAGGATAGGGTCACTAATAAATCTAGTCAGGGGCGATCAGGAGAAATATCTAGAGGATCATCGATAGGATAGGTTCACTAATAAATCTAGTCGGGGGGGATCAGGAGAAATATCTAGAGGATCATCGATAGGATAGGTTCACTAATAAATCTAGTCAGGGGGGGATCAGGAGAAATATCTAGAGGATCATCGATAGGATAGGGTCACTAATAAATCTAGTCAGGGGCGATCAGGAGAAATATCTAGAGGGTCATCGATAGGATAGGATCACTAATAAATCTAGTCAGGGGGGGATCAGGAGAAATTTCTGTACCTTGGGAGTGCGGAGAATGTGGAAGTTGCTACCACAGGGAGTTTCTCCGGCGGACTAGCAGAGATACGGTTTTATGTTCGGGGGGTTGGTGGGGAGCTGTAGGAACACACGAGGGAGAAAAAGAACAGGAGGATTTGGGGAGGGGGTGAAATGATGGGTGAGATGGGAGGAGGCTCGTTGGAAGTAGAAACTCTGGCACCGAACTCTCGGGTTGACTGGCCCCTCTTCCCTTCTAACCACATGATCTGGGGATTTACCACATCGCTGTTAGTGGGATCTTGCTGTGTGTAGATCTGCTGCCGTTTTGCTATTGCAAGAGCTGCTGCTGTAAGATGCCGAGTGTCGCTTTGTGGGTCTCGTGAAGAGGCCCTGAGTCTTCAGTAGTCCAACAGTTTGTGTTTATGACCTTTTTGTAACTATTTACAGGTGTACAGTATAAGGTCTAAGCTAGGGGCTGTCTCCGTGCTTGTTCACACACACGGCTCTGTCCAGTACAAGACTGTTTCGGATCCAGTCACGGTGTTCCTTTGCATCACAGTGTGGCTGGTACTGTACTCAGTCCCGCGTTACCTCTTCCTGTGCTCTTGTACAGCAGTCACTGTGCTTCACCCAGCTGTGAAGCTCTGTGCAGCCTCCCGAGGCCATGTGGAAGGTGCTCGATGTAGACGATCAGTCTCCCACCGACAGGATCAGCCCAGCTCTGCCCAGCCTCTTCAGCTGGTCACATCCCTGAGGGGAGAACTTATTCCTTCTCAATCTGTGCACAGAGAAAGACATCATTCAGCAACGTCTGCAGTGATTCACCCACCGCAGCCCACACGACACCCCCTCTCAGAGAGACAGAGCAACCCTTCACCATACCCGCCCCAGACCGCAGGCAGAGTGAAAGAGATGGCAGGAAGAGTAGAAATGATTTAACCGGAGAGAGATTTCAGAAATCTGAGGTGCAGAGGGATCTGGGTGTCCAGGTACATGAATCGGGGAAAATTAGTACCCAGATGCAGCAAGTGATTCGGGAGGCAAATGGCCTTTATTGCGAGGGGGATGGGGTATAAAAGCCGGGAAGTCTCAATCCAAGTGTACAGGGCACTGGGGAGTCCACACCTGGAGCGCCGTGGACAGTTTCAGTCTCCTGACTTAAGGAGGGACAGACTGGCATTGGAGGCCGTTGGGAGAAGGTTCACTGGGCTGATTCCCGGGATGAAGGGGGTTTGTCTGATGAGGAAAGGTTGAGCAGGTTGGGCCCTGTACCCATTGGAGTTTAGAAGAATGAGAGGTGATTTTATTGAAACAGATAAGATCCTGAGGGAGGACAGGGTGGAGGCTGAGGGGATGTTTACCCCCCTCATGGGGGAATCTAGAACGAGGGGGAGGGGGAGACACAGTTTCAGAATGAGGGGTCTCTCGTTGGAGACGGAGATGAGGAGGAATTTCTTCTCTCCGAGGGTGGTCAGTCTGTGGAATTCTCTCCCCCCCACTCAGAGAGCAGTGGGGTCCGGGGCGTTGAATATATTCGAGGCTGAGTTAGACAGGTTTCTGATCGACAGGGTGATGGTGGATTGGTGGTAATGTCACTAGAAATGAATAGACATAATGTCACTAGGTTAACGCCCTGGGGACCCGGGTTCGATCCCCACCCCCGGCCGCTGGTGGGGTTTAAATCCGTTGAATAAAATCGGGAGTTGAAAGCCAGTCTGGGTAACGGGGACAGTAAAACTATCATCGTGAGTCGTAAAGACTCATCGGGGTCACTCATGTCCCTTTAGGGAAGAAAATCAGCGGTCCTTACCCACTCTGGCCCTACACGTGACTCCAGACCCCACAGCCGTGCGGTTGGCTCTTAACTGCCCATGGGGATTGGCCGAGCTCAGTTCAAGGGGCAATTAGGGAGGGGCAACAAAAGCTGGTCTTCCCGACAATGCTCACACCCTGGGAGTTGGGGTGGGGGGGAGGACAGAAAGGAGAGAGGAGCTGAGGCCACAATCAGATCAGCCACCATCTTATCGAATGGGGTGGAGCAGGCCCGAGGGGCCGAATGGCCTCCCTCCCGCTCCTGTTTTACTACGATCGGCACCTGGACCCACTTCCCCACCCTCATCGGTTCCTGTTCGCGACGGAGAGAGGGGAGAGCGAAAGCGATAACCTGATCTCCTTCAGGCTCGGGCTGGTCTTGACCAAGTGGCTGAGGGCGTCGATCGAGGCATCACCGATGGAGTTGTAGGGAAGGGTTAGCTCGGTGATCGAATGCCTGCCGACAAGCACCCTAATCAGGTCCTGCACGCCCACATCCCCCACCGCTGCTGTGTCCAACCTGCGTGAGGGGGGAGAGACACGGGTTAGATCAACACGTAGGTACATGAGCGAACCAGATGAGTCTTTACGACGCTGCCTCACACCGTATTCTTAAATCACTGGATCACTGGCTCAGGTAAAACGCTGGCTCAGGTCCCAGCTCCCTTTCTCTTCACTCATTCACCACAGGAGGTGGGGGAGGCCGGGCTTTTATTGCCCAACCCCAGTTGCCCCACCAAAGGTGGGAGGGGCGGTGAGCTGCCCATCCCAATGATGGGGCGCCCACACACACTGTCGGGAGGATGTGGAGGCCTGGGAGAGTGTGCGGAGGAGGTTTCCCATAACGGGGGATGAGGGACTTCAGTTCAGGAGGGGACAGAGCTGGAGGAGCCAGTGGTGGGAGGGTTGAGGGGTGGGGTCATTCTCCTCGGAGCAGAGAAGGTTGCGGGAGATGGTGGCCGGATGAGGAACTTGTTTGACGCGGAGAATCGGGGATTAATTGCGCTTCCGTATCCAATCCTCCTCCATCTCCATCTGGAGCGCCATGTCCAATTCCGGGTGCCACACTTTCGGAAGGAGCTGGGAGAAGGGGCAGTGGAGAACAGCAACCCCCTCCCCCACTCCACCATTGACGAGGGGCTTCAGTCTGCGCGGAGGGAGAGAGAGAGAGAGAGAGAGGCCGGGAGGAGCCGGGGGTCCTCGTTCTCCTCGGAGCGGAGAAGGTTAAGGGGGAGATCGAATCGAGGCGTTCGGAATCGGGAAGGGTCTGCGATGAGGGAGGGGGGGGTCAATGAGGAGAAACTGTTCCTGGTGGCTGGAGGGTCGGGAACCAGAGGGACACACAGATTGAGGGCGATCGGGGGAAAGAACCAGAGGGGGACGGGGGTTGGTGGGGGTGGGGATGGGGGGAGATGGGGGTTGGGGTGGGGGTGAGTGAGGTTGGGGGGAGGGTGGGGGAGATGGGTGAAGGTTTAGTTTTAAACACAGCGAGTTGTTGTGATCTGGAAGGCGCTGCCTGAAAGGGCGGCAGAAGCAGATTCAATCGGCATTTTCAAAAAGGGGAAATCGGATAAATACTGGAAGGGGGAACATTGACAGGGAGGGGGATTTATTGGACAGCCCGTTCACAGGGGCTAGCACAGCCAAGATGGGCCGAACGGGCTCTCCCTGTGCCCCATGGATTTACGATGGGAGAATCCTGGCCCTGGACCGTACCTCAGAGTCTGCAGCTGACAGGCAGAGCGCCCCAGACCAGCGGAGAGGAGGCTCAGCCCCTGGTCCCCAATCGGATTGTCCTTCAGGTGGAGGGTAGTCAGGTCCCTGCTTGAGCGGAGGAAGGAAGCCAGCGCTTCGCAGGAGGCGTGTGTGAGCGAGACGTCCTGTAGCCTGCGCAAGAGGGATGATAACAACTGGTTAGAAATCAATAACTGTGGCTACAAGAGCAGGTCAGAGGCTGGGAATCCTGCGGAGAGTCACTCACCTCCTGACTCCCCAAAGCCTGTCCACCATCTACAAGGCACGAGTCAGGAGTGTGATGGAATACTCCCCACTTGCCTGGATGAGTGCAGCTCCCACAACACTCAAGAAGCTCAACACCGTCCAGGACAAAGCAGCCCCGCTTGATCAGCACCTCATCCACAAACATTCACTCCCTCCACCACCGACACACAGTAGCAGCAGCGTGTGTACCATCTATAAGATGCACTGCAGGAACTCACCATGACTGGGGAGAGGGTATCACAGACGCTAACTCTTTTAGCTCACAAACAATGAGACTAAATGACCCAAGTCAGGGTCAAAGGGAAAGGGCAGACTGCAGACTGCACTCTGTACCAGGAAGAGCCAGAGTCAGCTGGTGTAGTAAACAAATACTGAGGGAGGGAGGGAGTCCCGCAGTTTGGAGACTGAGGGAGGGAGGGAGGGAATCCCACAGTTTGGAGGCTGAGGGAGGGAGGGAGTCCCACAGTTTGGAGACTGAGGGAGGGAGGGAGTCCCACAGATTGGAGGCTGAGGGAGGGAATCCCACAGTTTGGAGACTGAGGGAGGGAGGGAGTCCCACAGTTTGGAGACTGAGGGAGGGAGCCCCACAGTTTGGAGGCTGAGGGAGGGAGCCCCACAGATTGGAGACTGAGGGAGGGAGGGAGTCCCACAGTTTGGAGGCTGAGGGAGGGAGTCCCACAGTTTGGAGACTGAGGGAGGGAGGGAGTCCCACAGTTTGGAGGCTGAGGGAAGGAGCCCCACAGTTTGGAGGCTGAGGGAGGGAGCCCCACAGTTTGGAGGCTGAGGGAGGGAGCCCCACAGTTTGGAGGCTGAGGAAGGGTGCCCCACAGTTTGGAGGCTGAGGGAGGGAGCCCCACAGTTTGGAGGCTGAGGGATGGTAGGTGAGGAACGTTTGTTGTGAGCTGAGGATGGGCCGGGCGGCCAGGGCCAGAAACCGAGTGGACCCCCCACCGAGCGTTTGTGCGTTTGTCCCTGAGAGATATCGTCTGGATCGGGAGCTGTGCCCATCCTCTCCCCGTGTCCATCCTCTCCCCGTGTCCATCCTCTCCCCGTGTCCATCCTCTCCCCGTGTCCATCCTCTCCCCGTGTCCGTCCTCTCCCCGTGTCCATCCTCTCCCCGTGTCCATCCTCTCCCCGTGTCCATCCTCTCCCCGTGTCCATCCACTCCCCGTGTCCATCCTCTCCCCGTGTCCATCCTCTCCCCGTGTCCATCCTCTCCCCGTGTCCACCCTCACCCCGTGTCCATCCTCTCCCCGTGTCCATCCTCTCCCCGTGTCCATCCTCTCCCCGTGCACATCCTCTCCCCCGTGTCCACCCTCACCCCGTGTCCACCCTCTCCCCGTGTCCATCCTCTCCCCGTGTCCATCCTCTCCCCGTGTCCACCCTCACCCCGTGTCCATCCTCTCCCCGTGTCCACCCACTCCCCGTGTCCATCCTCTCCCCGTGTCCAGCCTCTCCCCGTGTCCATCCTCACCCCGTGTCCACCCTCTCCCCGTGTCCATCCTCTCCCCGTGTCCACCCTCTCCCCGTGTCCACCCACTCCCCGTGTCCATCCTCTCCCCGTGTCCATCCTCACCCCGTGTCCATCCTCTCCCCGTGTCCATCCTCTCCCCGCGTCCATCCTCTCCCCGCGTCCACCCTCTCCCCGTGTCCATCCTCTCCCCGTGTCCATCCTCTCCCCCGTGTCCATCCTCTCCCCGTGTCCATCCTCTCCCCGTGTCCACACTTTCCCCGTGTCCATCCTCTCCCCGTGTCCATCCTCTTCCCGTGTCCACACTCTCCCCGTGTCCACACTCTCCCCGTGTCCACACTCTCCCCGTGTCCATCCCCTCCCCTGCTGAGCCCCCGAGCTCCTCTCCTTCCCCTCCGGCCTACCAGAGCTTCTCAATCTGGCTGTGAGACTCCTCCATCGCCTGGAAGATCAGCTGGGCTCCTTCATCCTTCAGCTCGTTGCTGCTGAGGTCCAGGTTCCTCAGAGCGGGGTTGTCCCGGAGAGCCGCTCCCAGAGCCATTCCGGAACGTTCCGTTAGTGTCGTGCTGCTCAGCCTGCGGAGAGAGAGAGGGAGAGAGGGCTGACGGAGGGAGAGAGGGAGGTCACGTTGGCCAAGAGTGAGAAAATTCGATCAACTGAGGGAAAAACCGGCTTCCCAGGGTCAAAATCCCACCTTCCACCCTCCATAAACTCATCCAAAATCCTGACCTCTCCGTCCCGACTCACACCAGGTCCAGGCCAACCGGGAGCCAACCTCCCCCTGGAGGTTTCCCCTCTGACCTCTCCCCCATCGTCCAGCCATTAACCGGCAAACACAACCTTCCCGGTTAAACACCGTCTCCCGGCAACACTCGGAAAACCAACCCCAATTCTCAACCCCCATTGACCGGCGGCCAAGCAGACACTTCTCCCCCGTTCCCGACATATTCCCGACTGGTCGAGGGAAGTGACCGGAAACGACTCCGTGACTTTCCCCCACAGCAGAGCCTCAGTTCCCGGAGACTCCGAGCCCATCCCAGAGAATTCCCAAACCTCCGACCAGCCGAGTCCGCTCCATCTGCCCCCCGCTGACCCACCCCCACTCCCAGTCCGGCAACTCCTCCATTTCACCATCCTCACCCTCCTGTTCCAATCCCTCCCTCACCCCCTCCCTCCCTATCTCTGTAACCTCCTCCAGCCCCTACAATTCTCATTCTCCTCTTCAAATCCCTCCCTCACTCCCTCCCTCCCTATCTCTGTAACCTCCTCCAACCCCTAATATTCTCACCCTCCTGTTCAAATCCCCCCCTCACCCCCTCCCTCCCTATCTCTGTAACCTCCTCCAGCCCCTACAATCCTCACCCTCCTGTTCAAATACCTCCCTCACCCCCTCCCTCCCTATCTCTGTAACCTCCTCCAGCCCCTACAATTCTCATCCTCCTGTTCAAATCCCTCCCTCACACCCTCCCTCCCTATCTCTGTAACCTCCTACAACCCTCCGAGATCTCTGCGCTCCTCCGATTCCGGCCGCTCGAGCAGCTCCTGATTCCCATCGCTCCGCCATTGGCGGCCGGGCCTTCAGCTGCCTGGGGTGGGGGTCCTAATCTCTGGAATTCCCTCCTAAACTTCCCCACCCCTCTCCCTCTCTCTCTCTCTCTCTCTGTCTCTCTCTCTCTCTGTCTCTCACTCTCTGTCTCTCACTCTCTATCTCTCTCTGTCTCTCACTCTCTCTCTCTCTCTGTCTTGCTCTCTCTGTCTCTCTCTCTCTGTCTCTCACTCTCTCTCTCTGTCTCTCTCTCTCTGTCTTTCTCTCTCTCTGTCTCTCACTCTCTATCTCTGTCTCTCTCTCTCTCTGTCTCTCTCTCTCTCTGTCTCACACTCTGTCTCGCGCTCTCTCTCCGCCTCTCTCTCTAGCTCTCTCTCTCTGCCCCTCTCTCCATCTCGCTCTCTCCTCCAGGTTAAAATCTCCCCCTCGGAGTTTGGTTGTTTGTCCTGCTAGTGCCTTAGGTGGCACGGGTGTGACAGATTGGGCCTGAAATCAGCCCCTTGGAGGCAGCTCAGTGTGTGCAAGATGTGATATGAATCGAAGGTGTTTCTCCAGTCAGTACCCACCTGAGGGTGTGCAGTTTACAGGTGCGACTACCCATCTTTTTCAGGAGCTTCTCCACCCCCACGTCCTCCAGAGGGTTAAAGCTCAGGTTAAGTTCCTTCAGGGTCTGGTTCTGGGCCAGAGCAGAAGCCAGATCATCGCAACATCCCTTGGTCAGATCGTTCGATTCCAGCCTGGGTCAGCGTCAGGGAGATGGGAAGAGGCAGGAACTCAGCAAAGACATTTCTGATCAAACCTCATTCTGCAGCTCTCCGCGTACACATTATCTACCCCCATATCAACACCCTGAGAGTGCAGCACTCCGCGTACACATTATCTACCCCCATATCAACACCCCGAGAGTGCAGCACTCCGCGTACACCATATCTACCCCCATATCAACACCCCGAGAGTGCAGCACTCCGCGTACACCATATCTACCCCCATATCAACACCCTGAGAGTGCAGCTCTCCGCGTACACCATATCTACCCCCATATCAACACCCCGAGAGTGCAGCACTCCGCGTACACCATATCTACCCCCATATCAACACCCCGAGAGTGCAGCTCTCCGCGGACACCATATCTACCCCCATATCAACACCCCGAGAGTGCAGCACTCCGCGTACACCATATCTACCCCCATATCAACGCCCCGAGAGTGCAGCACTCCGCGTACACCATATCTACCCCCATATCAACGCCCCGAGAGTGCAGCACTCCGCGTACACCATATCTACCCCCACATCAACACCCCGAGAGTGCAGCACTCCGCGTACACCATATCTACCCCCATATCAACGCCCCGAGAGTGCAGCACTCCGCGTACACCATATCAACGCCCCGAGAGTGCAGCTCTCCACGTACACCATATCTACCCCCATATCAACACCCAGAGAGTGCAGCACTCCACGTACACCATATCTACCCCCATATCAACACCCCAAGAGTGCAGCACACCACGTAGACCATGTCTACCCCATATCAACACCCCGAGAGTGCAGCACTCCGCATAAACCATATCTACCCCATATCAACACACTGAGAGTGCAGCACTCCGTGTACACATTATCTACCCCCATATCAACACCCCATGAGTGCAGCACTCCGCGTACACCATATCTACCCCCATATCAACACCCCGAGAGTGCAGCACTCAACGTATGCCACATCTACCCCCATATCAACACCCTGAGAGTGCAGCACTCCGCGTACACCATTTCAACATCCATATCAATACCCTGAGAGTGCAGCACTCAACGTACACCATATGTACCCCCATATCAACACCCCGAGAGTGCAGCACTCTGTGTTCACCATCTCAACAACCATATCAATACCCTGAGAGTGCAGCACTCAACATACACCATAACTACCCCCATATCAACACCCCGAGAGTGCAGCACTCCGCATACACATTATCTACCCCCATATCAACACCCTGAGAGTGCAGCACTCTGCATACACATTATCTACCCCCATATCAACACCCCTAACACTAACCCTAACCCTAACCTTCCAAATCCACGACCACAACCATCTAGAAAGACAAGGGCAGCAGACACATGGGAACATCACCATCTGGAAGTTCCATTCCGAGCCACTCACCATCCTGACTTGGAAATATATCAGCCATTCCTTCACTGTCGCTAGGTCAAAATCCTGGAACTCCCTCCCTAACAGCGCCGTGGGTGTACCTACACCACAGGGACAAAATCCCGGAACTCCCTCCCTAACAGCGCCGTGGGTGTACCTACACCACACGGACAAAATCCTGGAACTCCCTCCCTATCAGCGCCGTGGGTGTACCTACACCACACAGACAAAATCCCGGAACTCCCTCCCTAACAGCGCCGTGGGTGTACCTACACCACAGTGACAAAATCCTGGAACTCCCTCCCTAACAGCGCCGTGGGTGTACCTACACCACACGGACAAAATCCCGGAACTCCCTCCCTAACAGCGCCGTGGGTGTACCTACACCACACGGACAAAATCCCGGAACTCCCTCCCTAACAGCGCCGTGGGTGTACCTACACCACAGGGATAAAATCCCGGAACTCCCCCCCTCTCCCTGCCGCAGTCCCGAACTGTGTTGACTCCCTCCCTCCACTCCGTCCCTCAATCCCTCCCCCGACCCCACTCACTTGAGGCTCTCGATCCGGCACCTGGGATCCTCCAGGACTTGGCAGAGTTGGGAAAGCCCGGCATCTTTGAGGGAATTGTCATTCAGGTCCAGGTGAGTCAGGGTCCAGCTGCCTCTTACTGCACGGGCCAGGATGGGTCCTGAGGCGCTGGTCAGTCTGCTGTTGCTCAACCTACATCGAGTGAAAGGAAGGAGGAGGCTGAGGGTGAGAGGAACGCGACCCTTCACCTTAATCCCGGCTTCTCCCGGGGCCAGGTCTTCCCGAACCAAATGAGATGGAGTTTACCCTCCCCCCTCCCTCTGGAGTCCTGGTCGGACTGGGTCAACTCTGGAGCGTCGTTAATCCTGATTCAATCAGGAAAACAGGAACATCATCCCAGACCCTTGACCCTGGTCTCCGAGCTGGAGGATTGTCCAGGCCCTCAGAGAGAGGGGATCCGCGTGGAGGAAGCTTAATCAGGGATGAGGGGCCTCAGATGAGGCGGAGAGAGAGAGAGAGAGACTGGGAGGAGCCGGGGGTCCTCGTTCTCTTCGGAGCGGAGAAGGTTAAGGGGGAGATTGAATCGAGGCGTTCGGAATCGGGAAGGGTCTGTGATGGGGGGATTGGGGGTCAATGAGGAGAAACTGTTCCTGGTGGCTGGAGGGTCGGGAACCAGAGGGACACACAGATTGAGGGCGATCGGGGGAAAGAACCAGAGGGGGACGGGGTTGGTGGGGAGGGGGAGGGGGTGGGGGAAATGGGGGTTGGGGTGGGGGTGAGTGGGGGTGGGGAGGGGGGGAGATGGGGGTTGGGGTGGGGGTGAGTGGGGGTGGGGATGGGGGGAGATGGGGAAAGGTTTAGTTTTAAACACAGCGAGTTGTTGTGATCTGGAAGGCGCTGCCCGAAAGGGCGGTGGAAGCAGATTCAATCGGCATTTTCAAAAAGGGGAAATCGGATAAATACTCAAAGGGGGAACATTGACAGGGAGATAGAGGGAGGAAGAGGAGGAGGGAGTGAGAGGGAGATGGAGGGAGGGAGGGGTTTGTTGGAGTGTGGGATTAATTGGATCGTCGATTCACAGGGCTAGCACGACATGACAGACCCAATGGCCTCCTTCTGTGCTGTATCACTCCCACTCCCCTGAGGGTGAGTGGACCATGTCCAGCCTCGTGTCCTCACCAGCCCCCTGTCCGTAACATACCCCCCCCCACCCCACCAATCCCCAGACGGCCCCCATCCCGTGGGATTATCCTTACCCCAGTTTCTCCAGTTGACATGCTGTCTCCTGCAGTTCGGTGCAGAGAGTTTGCAGGCCAGAATCGCCCAGATCGCTGTTATTCCCCAGCTCCAGGCTGGTGAACTGGGGATTGACTCGCAGGACAGTCACCAACTCCTCACAGGATTTCACCGACAGCTGATTACTACAAACCCTGGGAACGTCAGAGAGATAGACAGAGACAGAGAGAGAGACAGAGAGAGACAGGGAGAGAGAGAGACAGGGGGAGAGAGAGAGAGAGTGAGAGACAGGGAGAGAGAGAGACAGACAGACAGACAGACAGAGAGAGAGAGACAGAGAGAGAGAAAGCCACAGAGAGACAGTCAGAGAGAGTGAGAGAGAGAGACAGAAAGAGAGAGACAGACAGAGGGAGAGAGAGACACAGAGAGAGAGCGACACAGTGAGAGAGAGAAAGAGACAGACAGAGAGAGAGACAGAGAGAGAGAGACAGACAGAGAGAGAGAGAGAGACAGAGACAGAGAAAGCGACAGAGACACAGAGAGACAGCCAGAGAGAGTGAGATAGAGAGAGACAGAAAGAGAGAGACAGACAGAGGGAGAGAGAGAGAGACACAGAGAGAGAGCGACACAGTGAGAGAGAGAGAGAGACAGACAGAGAGAGAGACAGAGAGAGAGAGACAGACAGAGAGAGAGACAGACAGACAGAGAGAGAGACAGACAGACAGAGAGAGAGAGACAGAGACAGAGAAAGCGACAGAGACACAGAGAGAGAGACAGCCAGAGAGAGTGAGAGAGAGAGACAGACAGAGGGAGAGAGAGAGAGACACAGAGAGAGAGCGACACAGTGAGAGAGAGACAGACAGAGAGAGAGACAGAGAGTGAGAGACACAGACAGAAAGAAAGAGACAGAAAGAAAGAGACAGAGAGAGAGAGACAGAGGGAGAGAGACAGAGAGGGAGAGACGGTTAGGAGAGGAGGGAGTGTCATCGGGAACTGGGGGCATTACAGGGGGAATTTGGTAACAGGGAATGGGATAGGGATTACAGGGATTGAGGGGGAGTTATAGGGAGTAAGGAGGGGTAATAGGGAGTGAGGAGGGGTTATAGGGAATGAGGAGGATTTATCAGGAGTTAGGAGGGGTTATAGGGAGTGAGGAGAGATCATGGGGAGTGAGGAGGAGTTATTGTGTGAGGAGGGGGTATTGGGAGTGAGGAGGGTTTAGAGGTGGTGAGAAGGGGGTATTGGGAGTGAGGAGGGTTTAGCGGTGGTGAGGAGGGGGTATTGGGAGTGAGGAGGGCTTATATGTAGTGGGGAGGGGGTATTGGGAGTGAGGAGGGGTTAGAGGTGGTGGAGAGGAGGTATTGGGAGTGAGGAGGGTTTAGAGGTGGTGAGGAGGGAGTATTGGGAGTGAGGAGGGATTAGCGGTGGTGGGGAGGGGGTATTGGGAGAGAGGAGGGGTTATAAGTGGTGAGGAGGGGGTATTGGGAGTGAGGAGGGCTTATATGTAGTGGGGAGGGGATATTGGGAGTGAGGAGGGGTTAGAGGTGGTGGAGAGGAGGTATTGGGAGTGAGGAGGGGTTAGAGGTGGTGAGGAGGGGCATTGGGAGTGAGGAGGGGTTAGAGGTGCTGGGGAGGTGGTATTGGGAGTGAGGAGGGGTTAGAGGTGGTGGGGAGGGGGTATTGGGAGTGAGGAGGGGTTAGAGGTGGTGGGAGGGGGTAGAGGTGGTGGGGAGGGGTATTGGGAGTGAGGAGGGGTTAGAGGTGGTGGCGTGGTGGTATTGGTAGTGAGGAGGGGTTAGAGGTGGTGGGGAGGGGCTATTGGAAGTGAAGAGGGGTTAGAGGTTGTGGGGAGGGGTATTGGGAGTGAGGAGGGGTTAGAGGTGGTGGGGAGGGAGTATTGGGAGTGAGGAGGGGTTATTGGGGGGGTATTGGGAGTGAGGAGGGGTTAGAGGTGGTGGGGAGGGGGTATTGGGAGTGAGGAGGGGTTATTGGGGCGCTATTGGGAGTGAGAAGGCGTGATAGAGGTTGAGGAATGTTCTGGTGTAGGGGTGAGGGGAGAGGTGGTGGGAAGGGGGTCAGGAGGAGCTATGGATCTATTGAATGTTTTCTGCTGTGAATCTTGGGTGAAATTCAGTCAGGTCTGATTCATTTTACTCACTGAAGGGTTGTGAATAAGCCTCCTGGTTTCCTCAGCTCCGCACAGAGTTTCTGCATTCCCACATCTCCCAGGTTATTGTTATCGAGCCTAGAGATGATGGCGTTAAATCAGACACAGGTTATGCAAGAACATGGAATGGGAGTTGAGACATCGGCCTTTAAAGAGGCAGTTAGGGGATTAGAGGGAGGGTCTTTGATGGGAGGGTTAGGGGATTAGAGGGAGGGTCTTCGATGGGAGAGTTAGGGGATTAGAGGGATGGTCTTCGATGGGAGTGGTAGGGGATTAGAGGGAGGGTCTTCGATGGGAGAGTTAGGGGATTAGAGGGATGGTCTTCGATGGGAGGGTTAGGGGATTAGAGGGAGGGTCTTCGATGGGAGAGCTGGGGATTAGAGGGATGGTCTTCGATGGGAGGATTAGGGGATTAGAGGGATGCTCTTCGATTGGGGGAGTTAGGGGGTTAGAGGGAGGGTCTTCGATGGGAGCGTTAGGGGATTAGAGGGATGGTCTTGGATGGGAGAGTTAGAGGATTAGAGGGATGGTCTTCGATGGGAGAGTTAGGGGATTAGAGGGATGGTCTTCGATGGGAGGATTAGGGGATTAGAGGGATGGTCTTCGATGGGAGGATTAGGGGATTAGAGGGATGGTCTTCGATGGGAGGATTAGGGGATTAGAGGGATGGTCTTCGATGGGGGAGTTAGGGGATTAGAGGGATGGTCTTTGATGGGAGAGTTAGGGGATTAGAGGGATGGTCTTCGATGGGAGAGTTAGGGGTTTAGAGGGATGGTCTTCGATGGGGGAGTTAGGGGATTAGAGGGATGGTCTTCGATGGGGGAGTTAGGGGATTAGAGGGATGGTCTTCAATGCGGGAGTTAGGGGATTAGAGGGATGGTCTTCAATGCGGGAGTTAGGGGATTAGAGGGATGGTCTTCGATGGGTGGGTTAAGAGTTGAGAGGGGTGGTCTTTTATCGGGGATTTCGGCTGATCTGGAATGCACTGATGGCCTAACTAGTATTTTCCTGTTTGGTGTAACCTTCCTGCTCTCATGATCTGAATGTGGGTCTGCTTCCTGAATCCCCTTATCTCCCTGTCCAGTCTCTGTATCCTCAGGTCCCACACGGTTCCTCTCCGGTTTCTGACTGCTAACGTTTATTGTATCTTCACTTCGCCTTGTTTGTGCCTCTGAACTAAATTACCGCATGTGTTTCTATCCACTGACATCCTCCTGTCAGTCAACAGCTTTCTCGCTCACTCTCAACCACACAGCCTGTTTTACTATCAACAGCTGCTGCATTAATTCCAAACCACTGATATGTACCACTAACAGCTAGGGAGCCAGTCCTGAGGCCTGTGGAACACCACAACTTTCCACTCGCTAAAACACCCACTGAATATTACTCATCGCTTCCTGTCACTATGCAATTTGGGCCCGGTTTGTCTCTCTCCCTTGGATCCCATAGGTGTTTGATTTTCTGTGCAGTCTGTCATGTGGGACTGAGTGACTGTCAACATCCTGGGTGGTTACCATTAACCAGAAACTGAACTGGGACCAGCCATATAAACACTGTGGCTACAAGAGCAGGTCAGAGGCTGGGAATCCTGCGGAGAGTCACTCACCTCCTGACTCCCCAAAGCCTGTCCACCATCTACAAGGCACAAGTCAGGAGTGTGATGGGACACACCCCACTTGCCTGGATGAGTGCAGCTCCCACAACACTCAAGAAGCTCGACACCGTCCAGGACAAAGCACCCCCCGCTTGATCGGCACCCCATCCACAAACATTCACTCCCTCCACCACCGACGCACAGTAGCAGCAGTGTGTGTACCATCTACAAGATGCACTGCAGGAACTCACCAAGGCTCCTTCGACAGCACCTTCCAAACCCACGACCACTACCATCTAGAAGGACAAAGGCAGCAGACACATGGGAACCCCACCACCTGGAAGTTCCCCTCCAAGGGAGTATGAGGAGCCAGGTACTAAATTAAAAAGCAGAGCCTCAAAGGTAATAATCCCTGGGATATTACCTGAGCCATGTGCAAATTGGCATTTGGGTGAATCAGATCAGGGAGATGAATGCTTGGTGCAGAGACCGGTGTGGGGAGAACTGGCTTCCGGTCCGTGGAACCCTGGCACCAGTACTGGGGAACGTGGGGAGGCTGCGCTGTTGGGAAGGATTTCATCTGAACTGTTGCTGGAACCAGTGCTCTAGTGAGTCGTATAACTAGGGAAGTAGAGAGGGCTTTAAAGGAAGTGAGGGGTCAGGAAAGGAACATGTAGAGGAAGATTGAGTAAATTAACGGAAAATGACAAGGCAATTGGTCAAGGTGGAGATAACGGTAAAATGATAATCAGAGAATGGAGGCAGGGAGGGACAGTGATCACAAACTTAAGAGTTTGCCAGCAGGGAGGGCCACAGTTTATAAAGATAGTAAGAAAAACTGAATTAAGGGCCCTGCGTCTGAATGCCCACAGCACTTGCAATAAAACAGGTGAATTTCTACTTGAGCAAGTAATTCATACGCTTGATCCGATAGCCATTTGAGAGACGTGACTACAAGGAGACCAAATCTGGATATCCAAGGGGACGTGGCATCCAGGAACGACAGGAAGCTGGGGAAAAGGTGGTGGGGTAGCTCCGTTAATTTAAAGAGGGCCGTTAGTGCTGCAGCAAGACATGACCCTAGGTCTTTAGGTCAAAATATAGAGTCAGTTTATGTGGAATGATGAAAGGGCAAGGGGGAGTAAACATTGGTGTTTATCGGCAATGGAGAATTTATTAACGGGGAACGAGGAAATGGCAGAGAAACTAAACAAATGCTTTGTGTCAGTCTTCATGGTGACAATACTACAATGGTCCCAGAAATAATGGAGAACCAAGGGGCTAGTGTAAATGAGGAACTGCATGATACTGATATTAGTAAAAATAAAATAGTATGAGAGAAATTAATGGGATTGAAAGTAGATAAATCCCCTGGACCTGATGCTCTACACCCCAGAGTGTTGGAAGAGGTGGCTGCAGAGATTGTAGACGCATTGATGGTCATCTTTGAAAATTCTGTAGACTCTGGAATGCTTCCTGCAGATTGGAAGGTGGGAAATGTAATCCCGCTCTTTAAGAAAGGTGGGGGAGGGAAAATGGGGAGTTACAGACCTGTTAGTCTGACACCCAGTAGTGGGGAAAATGCTAGACTCTATAATCAAGGATGTGATAACAGGACACTTAGAAAATAATGATAGGATTAGGCAGAGTCAAACTTGAGTTTATGAAAGGGAAATCATGTTTAACAAACCTGTTGGAGTTTTGTGTAACTAGCAGGATAGATAAGGGGGAGCCAGTAGATGTGGTATATTTAGATTTTTAGAAAGCTTTCGATAAGGTCCCACACAAGAGGTTACTCAGCAAAAATAGAGCAGGTGGGATTGGGGGAATATACCGGCATGGATTGAGGATTGGGTAACGAACAGGGAACAGAGAATAGGGATAATCGGGTCAATCTCAGGTTGGCCAGGCTGTGACTAGTGGGGTTACCATCAGGATCAGTGCTTTGGGCCCCAGCTATTCACAATCTATATCAACGATTTGGATGTGGGCACCAGATGTAATGTTTCCAAGTTTGCTGATGACACAAAACTTGGTGGGAATGTGAGTGATGAGGGGGGTGTTAAGAGGCTTCAAGGCGATTTAGACAGGTTGAGTGAGTGGGCAAATACAGTATAACGTGGATAAGTGTGAAGTGATCCACTATGGTAGGAAAAACAGAATGGCAGAGTATTATTTAAATGGTGATAGATTGGGAAATGTTGATGTACAAAGGGACCTGGGTGTCCTTGTACACCAGTCACTGAAAGCAGGCGTGTAGGTGCAGCAGGCGGTTAGGAAGGCAAATGGTATATTGACCTTCATTGTGAGAGGACTTGAGTACAGGAGCAAGGATGTCTTACTGCAGCTGTACAGGGCCTCGGTGAGACCACATCCGGAGTATTGTGTGCAGTTTTGGTCTCCTTACCTAAGAAAGGATAGATGTGACACAGAGGGAGTGCAGTGAAGGTTCACCAGACTGAGTCCTGGGATGGAGGGATTGTCGAGTGAGGAGAGATTGGGCTGACTAGGCCCTGTATTCACTGGAGTTTAGAAGAATGAGGGGATCTCATTGAAACGTATAAAATTCTGACAGGGCTGGACAGACTGGACGCAGGGATGGACAGACTGGACGCGGGGATGGACAGACTGGACGCGGGGATGGACAGACTGGACGCGGGGATGGACAGACTGGACGCGGGGATGGACAGACTGGACGCGGGGATGGACAGACTGGACGCGGGGATGGACAGACTGGACGCGGGGATGGACAGACTGGACGCGGGGATGGACAGACTGGATGCGGGGATGGACAGACTGGACGCGGGGCTGGACAGACTGGACGCGGGGATGATGTTTCCTCTGGCTGGGCGAGGGGTCTAGAACACGGGGTCACAGTCTGAGGATACGGGGAAGACCATTTAAGATTGAGATGAAGAGGAGTTTCTTCACTCAGAGGGTGAAGAAATCTCCCCAGAGGACTGTGGAATCTCAATCATTGAGCATTAAAGACCGAGATCAATAGGTATTAAAAACATCAAGGGAGACCGGGGTAGTGCAAGTTAATGCTGCTGAAGTAGATCAGCCATGATCTCATTGAATATTGGGCAAGGATTGAAGGGCTGAATGGCCTACTCCTGCTCCTATTTTTTACGTTCTTAAGCCGCTCACCATCCTGACTTGGAAATATATCGGCCGTTCCTTCACTGTCGCTGGGTCAAAATCCTGGAACTCCCTCCCTAACAGCGCCGTGGGTGTACCTACACCACACGGACAAAATCCTGGAACTCCCTCCCTAACAGCGCCGTGGGTGTACCTACACCACACGGACAAAATCCTGGCCCTCCCTAACAGCGCCGTGGGTGTACCTACACCACACGGACAAAATCCTGGAACTCCCTCCCTAACAGCGCCGTGGGTGTACCTACACCACACGGACAAAATCCTGGAACTCCCTCCCTAACAGCGCCGTGGGTGTACCTACACCACACGGACAAAATCCTGGAACACCCTCCCTAACAGCGCCGTGGGTGTACCTACACCACAGGGACTGCAGCGGTTCAAGAAGGCAGCTCACCCACCACCTTCTCAAGGGGGTAATTAGGGATGGGCAATAAAATGCTGGGCCTGTTGGAAATTGGAAAATGCTTTACTCAAGTCCATGTAGCCTACATCTACCACACTCCCCTCATCGACCCTCCTCCTTGTTACCCCCTCAACAAATTCTATACAACCCTCCCCTTTCACAGGAGGAATTGACTCGCGACTTGGAGCGGGGGGGGGATGTTTTGCATGGACCATGGGGTGGGGTGGGGGGGTGGGGGGGTGGCGAGAGAGTGGGAAGAGGGCCGGGCTGGCGGGAGTGAGGGTTAATTCGGTAGGTTCTTCGAGGGGCAGGGGGTGGGCCGAAGGGCCTCCTGCTGTGGTGGTGCCCTTACCTGATCTCTTTGCACTTGCTGAGGTGGGGGAGGAGCTGGTCAAGCCCCTCTGGCTGGGCAATGGCAGAGCTGGCGTCCAGGCACTCGGCGCGGTCCAGGCACTCCAGGGCATAGGCCAGAGCGGAGCAGTCGACGGGGTTGAGGTGCTGGGCCGAGAGGTCCAGGGCGGCGCTGGGCCCCAGCGTGCGCTGGACCAGGCCCCTGTGCTGGGCCTCGAAGAGGCGGTGGAGGGCCTGGAGCAGGGCCCTCTTGTCCCCCCTCTCCGCCGACCCCCGGGTCCACTCCTGCAGCCAGTCCAGGACCAGCGAGCAGGGCCGGCGGGCCAGGCCTCCCAGGGGCCCATCCAGGGCGTGGGTGTTGGCCGGGTTGGCCAGGCCCGACAGGAAGCGGGCGAAGACCTCGTAGCGCCCGTCCGGGCAGGCCCCCACCTCCTCCAGGGCCCGGCCCAGCTCCCCCGGCTGGACGCCCAGGAAGAAGCGGAGGGCGGCCAGGAACTCCTGGACGGTCAGGTGGAGGAAGCTGAAGGCCGGCTGGTTCGAGCCGGCGTCCCTCTCCAGGAACTCGGTCAGGAAGCCCGAGAGGAAGGGGGAGGAGCCCAGGCTGTGCTCCCTCAGATCCGGCTGGTAGAAGACCAGGCGCCGCCGCTTGACCCCGGCGTAGGCCAAGCCGCCGACTCTGAGGATGGCCCGCTTCAGGTGGGGGGTATGGCGGGCGTGGTTGGTCAGCAGGTTGGCCAAGAAGACGCCAAAGAGCTGGGTGATGGTCCTCGGGGGTGGCCGGCGCTCGGACTCGCCCTTTCTGCGGGCAAATTGGCCCTCCAAGGCCGAGCAGAGGATCCAGCAGTAGGAAGGGTTGAAGCAGAGGGTGTAGAGCACCCCGTGGCCCCTCACGTGCCGGTAGACCCTCAGGCCCTCCGCCCGCTGGCCGTAGAACTTCTCGAAATAGCGGCGCCGCTGCCGGGGGAAGAAGCCCAAGACCTCGGCGTGGCCCTGGATGCCGGCACGCTCCAGGGTCTTGAGGGAGCCAGGCCGGCTGGTCACCAGGACCGAGCAGCCCCTCAGCAGCTCCCGGCTCACCAGCCCGGCCACGAGGGCGGGGACGGAGTGCAGCCCCTCGGGGTCGCGGCACCGGGCGTCAAAGTCCAGCTCCTCCCGGCTCTCGTCCAGCCCGTCCAGGACGAAGAGGACCTGGCCCGGCTGCCGGAGGATCTGGTGCACCCACGCCTCCAGGAAGGGGTGCCGGCTGACGATGAGGCCTACCAGGCTGCGCTTGCCCTCCAGCAGGTTCAGCTCGCGGAACTGGTAGTGGAAGACGAAGGAGAACTGGCGGCAGACCTTGCCGGCCGCCCAGTCGTGGAGCAGCTTCTGCACCATGGTGGTCTTGCCGATGCCGGGGACGCCGGACACCACCACCACCCAGGGGGCGGGGCCCGGCTGGGGGCCAGAGTAGGTCCGGCGGAAGAGGTGCTCAGCCCGCACGGGCCGGGAGGAGGCTGGACCCCCGGACGCCCGGGAGGAGAGGCTCTCATGGATGTTGGCCGCGTCCATCATCTCGTTGTAGCGGCTGCCGCCCAGCCGCTGGGTGGTCACCACGATCAGCTCAGTGTAGCGCTCCTCCAGCCTGACCACCCTCCTGGCCTTCCTCCGCCCCCACGGCACCTTGTGCTGGTCAAACCGCGACGTCCAGTCGGTCAGCCAACGTTTCAGCTCCGCCTGGCAGGCTACAAGGTGGGGGGGAAATGTCAAAGGGCACAGGGTCAGGGCAATGCTTCACTCTCCCCCTCAACCCCCATCCCGCTACCTCCGCCACCTCTCCCCCAGCCCACTCCGGGTCACCTTGGCCCACTCCTTACTTGGAGGATGCCTCCCCCTCCCCCATCCCCACCCCCCCCACCCCGCCCCCCACAGGCGCTGACCGCTTGCTGGGGTCACAGGTCACCACAGGCGCTGACCGCTCGCTGGGGTCACAGGTCACCACAGGCGCTGACCGCTCTCTGGGGTCACAGGTCACTATAGGCACTGACCACTCACTGGGGTCACAAGTCACCATGGCACTGACTTCTCACTGGGGTCACAGGTCACCACAAGCACTGACCACTCACTGGGGTCACAGGTCACCACAGGTGCTGACAGCTCACTGGGGTCACAGGTCACCACAGGCACTGACCACTTACTGGGGTCACAGGTCACCACAGGTGCTGACTGCTCACTGGGGTCACAGGTCACCATAGGCGCTGACCGCTCGCTGGGGTCACAGGTCACCACAGGCACTGACCACTCACTGAGGTCACAGGGCAGCACAGGCACTGACCACTCACTGGGGCCACAGGTCACCACAGGCACTGACGTCTCACTGGGGTCACAGGTCACCACAGGCACTGACCGCTTGCTAGGGCCACAGGTCACCACAGGCACCGACCACTCTCTGGGGTCACAGGTCACCACCCGGGATGCAAGGGAATGGGGCTCCTGCTACAGCCGTCTCCCTCACCGGTGTCCGAGACAGAAAAGCGGTGAGCGAGCGGGATAGGATGAGGAGCACTACCCGCCTGTCTCTCTCTCTCTCTCTCTCTCTCTCTCCGAGCTGCTTTGCTGGTCACTCATTGCCTCGCAGCTGCGGGACTGACCACCCGTCCAAGCGCGCGCCCCCGACCTGAACCTCAGCCTCGTGGATGCACCATGGTAACTCCAGCTGCTCTCCGAGTCCCACGACTCGGAGCTCGAGTGTCTGCAGCTGCAGGTATCGGCACGGAGAGAAACTTCACTCTCACAGACCTAAAAAGGTTGAGGACTCGCCCGAACCTTTCAACAGCTCAGAGCCTCCCAAAAAAACTGGGCAATGGGAGCACCTCTCAGTTATAATGGTGGCGGGAAAACAGGCGTAGCCAATTGGCACACAGCAAGATCCCACAACTAAAGCGATGTGACGGGGACCCAGGTCATCTCCTTTCAGTGATGTTGCTTGAAAGCTAAATATTGAGCGGACTGCCCCCTTCTAGTTGAGGCCATCGGGTCATTTACATTCACCTGAGAGGGCAAATGGGGCAATGGTTTAATTTCTCACCCCAAAGAGAGCACCAACGACAGTGCAGCACCCCCACAGTACTGACCCTCTGACAGTGCGGCACTCCCTCAGTACTGACCCTCCGACAGTGCAGCACTCCCTCAGTACTGACCCTCCGACAGTGCAGCACTCCCTCAGTACTGACCCTCCGACAGTGCAGCACTCCCTCAGTACTGACCCTCTGACAGTGCAGCACTCCCTCAGTATTGACCCTCTGACAGTGCAGCACTCCCTCAGTACTGACCCTCTGACAGTGCGGCACTCCCTCAGTACTGACCCTCTGACAGTGCAGCACTCCCTCAGTATTGACCCTCTGACAGTGCGGCACTCCCTCAGTACTGACCCTCTGACAGTGCAGCACTCCCTCAGTACTGACCCTCCGACAGTGCAGCACTCCCTCAGTACTGACCCTCCGACAGTGCAGCACTCCCTCAGTACTGACCCTCCGACAGTGCAGCACTCCCTCAGTACTGACCCTCTGACAGTGCAGCACTCCCTCAGTACTGACACTCTGACAGTGCATCACTCCCTCAGTACTGACCCTCTGACAGTGCAGCACTCCCTCAGTACTGACCCTCTGACAGTGCAGCACTCCCTCAGTACTGACCCTCTGACAGTGCATCACTCCCTCAGTACTGACCCTCTGACAGTGCAGCACTCCCTCAGTACTGACCCTCTGACAGTGCAGCACTCCCTCAGTACTGACCCTCTGACAGTGCATCACTCCCTCAGTACTGACCCTCTGACAGTGCAGCACTCCCTCAGTACTGACCCTCTGACAGTGCAGCACTCCCTCAGTACTGACCCTCTGACAGTGCATCACTCCCTCAGTACTGACCCTCTGACAGTGCATCACTCCCTCAGTACTGACCCTCTGACATGGCGACACACACAATCCCTTTGTTCAAAGCTGAATTAGTGAAATGGTAAGCATGTTCCCGTACCTTTAAGGTGCCTTGACAGATGATGTCCTTCCCTGTGCAAATCAATTTCCTTCAAAAGAATCGGCGCTGTTGGACAGGAAGTGGAAAACTTATTAACGACTGATCAACAGGAAAATGTTAATACAATTGCTGTAAAACTTGGACAGGTACAGCACAGGGTTAGATACAGAGTAAAGCTCCCTCTACTCTGTCCCCATCAAACACTCCCAGGACAGGTACAGCGCGGGGTTAGATACAGAGTAAAGCTCCCTCTACACTGTCCCCATCAAACACTCCCAGGACAGGTACAGCACGGGGTTAGATACAGAGTAAAGCTCCCTCTACACTGTCCCCATCAAACACTCCCAGGACAGGTACAGCACGGGGTTAGATACAGAGTAAAGCTCCCTCTACACTGTCCCCATCAAACACTCCCAGGACAGGTACAGCACGGGGTTAGATACAGAGTAAAGCTCCCTCTACACTGTCCCCATCAAACACTCCCAGGACAGGTACAGCACGGGGTTAGATACAGAGTAAAGCTCCCTCTACACTGTCCACATCAAACACTCCCAGGACAGGTACAGCACAGGGTTAGATACAGAGTAAATCTCCCTCTACACTGTCCCCATCAAACACTCCCAGGACAGGTACAGCACGGGGTTAGATACAGAGTAAAGCTCCCTCTACACTGTCCCCATCAAACACTCCCAGGACAGGTACAGCACAGGGTTAGATACAGAGTAAATCTCCCTCTACACTGTCCCCATCAAACACTCCCAGGACAGGTACAGCACGGGGTTAGATACAGAGTAAAGCTCCCTCTACACTGTCCCCATCAAACACTCCCAGGACAGGTACAGCACGGGGTTAGATACAGAGTAAAGCTCCCTCTACACTGTCCCCATCAAACACTCCCAGGACAGGTACAGCACGGGGTTAGATACAGAGTAAAGCTCCCTCTACACTGTCCCCATCAAACACTCCCAGGACAGGTACAGCACGGGGCTAGATACAGAGTAAAGCTCCCTCTACACTGTCCCCATCAAACACTCCCAGGACAGGTACAGCACGGGGTTAGATACAGAGTAAATCTCCCTCTACACTGTCCCCATCAAACACTCCCAGGACAGGTACAGCACAGGGTTAGATACAGAGTAAATCTCCCTCTACACCGTCCCCATCAAACACTCCCAGGACAGGTACAGCACGGGGTTAGATACAGAGTAAAGCTCCCTCTACACCGTCCCCATCAAACAGTCCCAGGACAGGTACAGCACGGGGTTAGATACAGAGTAAATCTCCCTCTACACCGTCCCCATCAAACAGTCCCAGGACAGGTACAGCACGGGGTTAGATACAGAGTAAAGCTCCCTCTACACTGTCCCCATCAAACACTCCCAGGACAGGTACAGCACGGGGTTAGATACAGAGTAAATCTCCCTCTACACTGTCCCCATCAAACACTCCCAGGACAGGTACAGCACGGGGTTAGATACAGAGTAAAGCTCCCTCTACACCGTCCCCATCAAACACTCCCAGGACAGGTACAACACGGGGTTAGATACAGAGTAAATCTCCCTCTACACTGTCCCCACCAAACACTCCCAGGACAGGTACAGCACGGGGTTAGATACAGAGTTTTTGGGAGCTGTGGGAGTTCAGGGGTTGTTGGAGATATTCCGGGACTGACTTACCCTCAGTTTGCAGCTCGGACAGGATGACTGTCAGGGTGGAGGGCTGGTCAGCGCTGCCGGGCAGGAGAGACAGGATTTCCCACAGGACCATCATCGCCTGTCTGCCCTTCTCCTGGAGACTGCTGACCGATTTCTCAGCACATTCCTTCTCTCCTTTCGTCCGCAGGCTATACAACTCCTGCAAAGGGGAGGGCGTTAGGGTCACAGAGCTAGATTCCTCAAACTGAGACTCACTCCCTCCCTCCCTCAGCCTCCAAACTGAAACTCCCTCCCTCCCTCCCTCAGCCTCCAAACTGAGACTCCCTCCCTCCCTCAGCCTCCAAACTGTGGGGCTCCCTCCCTCCCTCAGCCTCCAAACTGAAACTCCCTCCCTCCCTCCCTCAGCCTCCAAACTGAGACTCCCTCCCTCCCTCAGCCTCCAAACTGTGGGACTCCCTCCCTCCCTCAGCCTCCAAACTGTGGGACTCCCTCCCTCCCTCAGCCTCAAAACTGTGGGACTCCCTCCCTCCCTCAGCCTCCAAACTGTGGGACTCCCTCCCTCAGCCTCCAAACTGTGGGACTCCCTCCCTCAGCCTCCAAACTGTGGGACTCCCTCCCTCCCTCAGCCTCCAAACTGAGACTCACTCCCTCCCTCCCTCAGCCTCCAAACTGTGGGACTCCCTCCCTCCCTCAGCCTCCAAACTGTGGGACTCCCTCCCTCCCTCCTCCAGCCTCCAAATTGAGACTCACTCCCTCCCTCCCTCAGCCTCCAAACTGAGACTCCCTCCCTCCCTCAGCCTCCAAACTGTGGGACTCCCTCCCTCCCTCCCTCAGCCTCCAAACTGAGACTCCCTCCCTCCCTCAGCCTCCAAACTGAGACTCCCTCCCTCCCTCCTTCAGCCTCCAAACTGAGACTCCCTCCCTCCCTCAGCCTCCAAACTGAGACTCCCTCCCTCCCTCAGCCTCCAAACTGTGGGACTCCCTCCCTCCCTCAGTCTCCAAACTGTGGGACTCCCTCCCTCCCTCAGCCTCCAAACTGTGAGACTCCATCCCTCCCTCAGCCTCCAAACTGTGAGACTCCCTCCCTCCTTCAGCCTCCAAACTGTGGGACTCCCTCCCTCCCTCAGCCTCCAAACTGTGGGACTCCCTCCCTCACCCAGCTCCAAACTGTGGGACTCCCTCCCCCCCTCCTTCAGCCTCCAAACTGTGGGACTCCATCCCTCCCTCAGCCTCCAAACTGTGGGACTCCCTCCCTCCCTCAGCCTCCAAACTGTGGGACTCCCTCCCTCACCCATCTCCAAACTGTGGGACTCCCTCCCCCCCTCCCCTCCCCTCCCAACCATTGCCTTACCTCTGCTTCCTGTTCCGTGTACACCCCTCTCTCCTTCAGCTGTTGTATGACCTCGAACACGTGGTCCTGGACGAGGGTGACCAGTTCAGGTTGGAAATACTCGTAAACCCAGAGGAACTGCATTTCTCCCAGCGGCTCAAAGGTCTCGTGTAGCTTCACAACTGCGCGGGGAGAGGAACAAAAAACACTTGTGAGTGAAGCCATCGCTGCTCTTGTGTGAGTGGAGCACCCCTCACCCCCCTTCCACCCTCCCCCGCTCCCTGGGGGCAGGGGCTTCACTCCAGGCCCAGGCTCCATTCCCGGCCTGGTCTGGGTTCACCTGATCCCTCGTCTCCGCGCGCCACCCACGAGCTGTGTCACCAGCGGGTGGCCGCTGAAGGGAGCGGGATTGGACCGCTAGTGGAGGGGGGCGGGGGGGGGGAGTGGGTGTGTTGGGGGGTCAACCTTCCTCACCTCGCGAGGTCCTCTCGCACCCTGAGGCACATCCGCCGCCCGCCATCCTCACTCGAGCCCGTCACGCTCAGCTTCACCATCCGCACCGCAACCCTGAAGGGTAAAGAGTGTGTTAAGCATTTCACCAACACAGTCGGTGACACCCCCCACTTAGACCCTTCCCTCTCCCCTCCCCTACCCTCCCCCACTCCGTGTCCCCTCGCACCCGGGCTGACTGCTGCTGGTGGGATCTTGCTGTGCACCCGACCCGTTTCCGCGTCACGTCGGGTGCCGGTCTTCCCCCTCCCTGCTCCGTCCCCGTCTCTCCTCCCCACCCTGGATTTATCACTGAGCATCTCATCCCTGCGGCTCCCCCCTTGCCCACTACCTCTGGTCTCTCCCGCGATTGGGAGGAGCTTATCCCCATCGGCCTTATTGAAACCCCTTTCATTATCTTAAAGAGCTCGATCAGGCCCCCACACACCCCCCTGCCTTCT